>NW_027192204.1:22244-64816 GCF_041956535.1 Calcarisporiella thermophila
AAGGCCAGTGTAATACCTTCATTATCCTAGGTGGTAAATTAGAAATTATTCTGTACTTGAAAGGGTTGAATAACCAAAGAGTGGTTTAATACTTTAAGTTTGGAGGATTTGCTTAAGTGAGTTAAAACTAGTCGTTTAGCTTATTCTCAAGTAATATTTAAGCATTTCTAACTTAAAGTATCCAATAAAGGGAGAAACTCTTTCGAGTATCTACCATTATTTTTCATGATAGTCGGTCAGCTGCCCAATTAGCATGAATAGTAGCTATACTATATTGAGATATACAAAATTATTTAGAGCTTTTGTGTTATTGAACAATACTACATTATTATATCTCAGAAGTACAGTATATTGTGGCACATTTGTAAAAAAAACCTTTTGAGCAATCGATTCCTTAAATACTAAAGTGCTTGCAAGTGGAATATATGGTGTAAATGGCATCATAAGCTGAGCCCTGTGGATGGATACAGTATGATGGGCATTGGTTGACACTAAGAACGTGTTGTTACCTCGTCCTACTGCAAGCAACTCTCATGATACTCAATTAAAGATTTGCTTGTAGGACAAAAATTGATAATATTTCGTGACTATGTTTTCACACGCTCAGCGATTGAAGGATACAAAATTAAGCCCAGGAGTAAAATATTGTCATTTCTTGGATTATTTTATTATGTTTGCAATAAGAGTACATATTTGTTGTATTTTTTTATGGAATAGAGCAAAATAAAGATGATTATATAATCTTCTTATTTGAAAGCTCAGCAAAGAATTGAGTACAAAATTGTTTTGCACTTGGACATTGCTTTGCTCAGAACATTTTTCATGACTATTATTGAATAGCTTAGTAATTTTTGCGACTTAGATTTAGTAACAATTCACATAAGTGATATCACAAAGGCAGCATGCAGTTTCACTGTACTAGGGGTAGTGCTTTGTGCTGTATTGTCGTATTCAAGCGGATTGGGAAAGCGTGTGATGACAATTGAGGGATCTAACGGAGTAAAGTTTATAAAGTTGTAGATCAAATGCTACTGAAAAAATATATAAATGGTTCCTTCTCTCAAGATGGGAGATGCTATTATTCTTTAAAATAACATTATCTCTTACTCTCCTTTCCTTTTATAATATTTTCTTTGCCTTAAGTTACCCCTATCACACTCCTTTGCTCTTAGGTCAATTGCCTGTTATTTACTGATTGCTTCAATGAATCTTATCAATATATCACTTGCCCTCTTGCTTACCCTTGTCCCGGTCCATGCTCAAAATCGGTTGAATGTCAAAGGATTCGGATCCTCTCCTCCCAAGAGTACGTATGTGACCACTGTTCCAACAAGCCGCTCGCTTGCCCCCCAGAGAGGAGAAAATCCCTTGAAAATAGCACTTAAATTTGCCCGCAATCAAATTGCTTCTGAGTTTGTTGTGAAAAATGTTTACCAATCTAAGCACAATGGAGTCACGCATGTGTATTTACGCCAGCTAATCGATGGACTCGAGGTTGTGAATGGGGACATGAATATTAACGTGGATAAAAAGGGAAATGTGATCTCGTTCGGAAATTCTTTCTATAATGAAAAAGACTCGAAGGGTTTGAAAAATAAGGTAAAATATTTATTTGTATAATTAATGGCTTCGTCTTTGTTTCCATTTGTGAGCTGAATACGACTAACTGTATTTTCAACATCACAGGGCGAGAATGAAGTCAAGAAAAACCCACAGCGAAATGCTTTGTTGACTCCTGAAAAGGCACTACTTACGCTGTATGATCACCTCGGCCTGAAGGTCGAACCAAAAGATGTCAATAAAAAGGGAAGTCTGAAAAAAGGAAAAGACTCGACTATTCTCCTTAATGCACCTTATTCCGTCGCACCCATACCTGTAAAGCCTGGCTTAATTCAATCAAATGGAGGTCTAGAGCGAGTGTGGGAGATTATCCCGGAATTGGAGGATAACTGGATACAAGCTCACGTTAGTGCCGAGACTGGACAAGTGAAAGCTATCATTGATTGGGTTGCCGACGCAAGCTACAACGTCATCCCTCTTGGAGATAACGACCCTGAAACTGGAGAGCGAAGGCTGGTGAAAGACCCACACGATAATATAGCATCACCACAAGGCTGGCATGAACTGAATCAGACCCGCCAAACCACAACCATAGGCAATAATGTTTACGCTCAAGAAAATCATGATGCTAGTGAAGATTGGTTGAAGAAGAAGCGACCTGATGGTGGCAAAAACCTAATATTCGATCATAAGCTCGATCTGAAACAGGATCCTAATATGTACCTGAATGCCACTATAACCAATTTATTCTATTGGAATAATATTGTAATTATCAAAGCTATGACGTTTGACATATTGCATTGACTTAAATTTTCTTGATACGGTATTAGATGCATGATCTCTACTACCGGTATGGGTTTAACGAAGAAGCTGGAAATTTCCAAGAGGATAACCGTGGCCGCGGTGGATATGGTGGCGACTCAGTGATTGCATACGCGCAATACGGCAATGGAAAGAATGGGTATAAGAATAATGCTTCTTTCTCCACCCCACCAGATGGTAGCCACGGAAAAATGAAGATGTTTCTTTATACTCGAACCGACCCCCGTAGGGATGGTGCTCTAGACAACGATATTGTAGTACATGAGTACACCCACGGATTGAGCAACAGGTTAACTGGCGGGCCTGCAAATTCAAGGTGCCTTGGATATGGTGAACCTGGTGGTATGGGAGAAGGGTGGGGAGATTTCGTGGGCACAATCTTGCAGATTCAACCAAGTCACACACGGAAAGATAACTTTGCACACGCAGCGTATGCAAACAATAAAGCAAGTGGGAATCGCAAGTATATGGTGAGAGTCCAAGCATATTTATGTATACCATCGTTAATTTCTTTAACATTAACCTTGAATATGTAGTACTCCACGGATATGAAGACAAATCCCACTACCTATCGAACACTGAATGAAAATGAATACCAAGAAGTGCATGCAATTGGCAACGTTTGGGCCAATATACTTTACGAGGTATATTGGAACTTGGTAGACAAATTGCCTTTCACTTCCAGCTGGTTCCCACCAACAACCAGTCCCACCGACGCTAAAGAGCACATTATTCGCCATGGTAACACACTTGCATTGCAGCTCGTGATAGATGGGATGAAATTGCAACCTTGTCGCCCCACTTTCCTGGACGCGCGTGATGCGATACTTCAGGCTGATCAGCTACTAACTAACGGGGCGAATAAATGTGAGATATGGAAAGGATTCGCAAAGAGAGGAGTCGGTGTTGGCGCGAAATACGAACGAGATCAAAATGACTCAATTGTGAATCGTGTCGAGGATTTCGAAATACCCAAGAATGCATGCGAGAAGAGCTCATGAACGTTTAGCCGATGATGGTTTAATTGATGTATTTAGTAGCGAGTTTATACAGAAATATAAAAAAAGTTACTGTATGAACATAATAATAAGTTTTATAGCCCAAGTTATTGGGACTGCAAGAATATTACTACCATTGAATTCACTCCACTGGCTCTTTATTTTACAACTCATTCTTGCTGGGTAATTCCATCAAGAAAGTACAATTATGTGAATTTCAAACGTGGTTAGGTTGTCCATTAAAGGAAATCTACATATTGCAGGCTTTTAATTCGTATGACATAATGTAAATCAGCTCTATCGGATAAATTAATGCCAAGAGTATGATAGCTCCGGGTAAAATAGAAATTTACCGTAGAGATATAGTTGGGTAGACCATTGATTTCTCTGATTAATTTGCCAGCTGAGTCAACTCTAAAGCACTAAAATATAATATATAAATCATTTCCTCGCTATTTCTGTACGATAACATTTTATTTCATCACTCCACTAGCTATGTCGCTCCTCATAAAAAACGGCCTAGTAATTCTCAAAGACTCTGCTCAAATTACCGACATTTTGATAAAAGACGATGTAATTGAACGCATTTCTCCAAACATCAATATAACTGACGTTGATATTATCGATGCCTCTGGAATGATTGTTTCACCAGGCTTTGTGGACACCCATCGTCATTTATGGCAGGCTGCGGAGCGAGGAAAATTTGCAGATGACACACTATGGCAATATTTAGCTAAACATATAATGGGTAATGCCATGTATTATGAGGCAGAAGATGTATATTGGTGTCAACTTGCAGGAGCATTAGAGGCTTTGGATGCAGGGATAACCACCATTGTCGATCATGCCCATATATCATTAAGCCCTGAACACGTGGAGCAGGGATTAAAAGCAAGTGTGGATAGTGGATTGAGGATCACCTATTGCCTTGCAAGGCAAATATTTCCTGCTCCGGAGGGGAAAATAGAAACAAATGAATGGCAGCTGGACTTGATAGAGAACTTGGCGAAAAAAGATTTTGGGAGAGTTTCAATGGGAATCGCCCACGATCTCATATATCGTCTACCCCATGAGGCTCCGAAGATTTTGGAATTGTCAGAAAACTATCATATGCTGATCACGGCACATGTTGTCAATAATTACCATCCCGGAGTTATAACACGGTTTGCAGAACTCAACTTCATAACTCCACGCCTCCTTATTTCGCATGCAAATGGCATATCCGAAAATGACATCGCTCTTCTCAAATCACACGACTGTGGTATCAGCTCCACTCCAGAAACCGAAATGCAAATGGACCTCGGTGCTCCCGTTGGTATGCAACTTTACAAAGTCGGGTGCAGGGTAGGTCTTGGAGTAGATGGAGGCGCATTCCAGAGTGGTGGCCTACTCTCAGCCATGAGACTCACGCTACAGCAATATCGTGCATCTCAAATAGACTTATTACATGAGAGAGGAAAGATCCCAACTGCAATGCCCGCAAAATGTAGAGACATATTTTATTTAGCCACCCAAGGAAGCGCGCGCGCAATGCGGGCAGAGAATCAACTCGGGAGTATCGAGGTTGGAAAGAAGGCTGATATTGTATTATTCCGAACGGACACTCCAAATATGCTGTGCGCTGATCAAGTTGATCCAGTAAGCGCACTAGTGATGCATGCGCAAGTATCTGATATCGATACAGTGATTGTGGGAGGAGAAATCTTGAAACGGGGCGGAAAGTTGTTGAAGCATGACTGGAGTAGAATAGCACGTGAAGTGAGAAAGGTAAAAGAGAGGGTTGATGCTAGGATGAGAGAGAGTGGAATTGACTGGATTCAGCATACGGAGAATATGAAAAGGGTCATGGGATGGGAATCAAGATTTGAAAATATACTGTAATTTTAAAATAAAATTTAAATTTGATATACAACACTAAGGAATAGATAATTATAATTTAAAAGCAGCTAGTGAGATTTAAATACAATCTTTATTGGCATTATAACATAATTTGAAATAATAGAATGCTGTTAACAAGCAGTTGAGTACAAATTAAGAAAGGCGATAGACACCCTCACTGGTCCTCTGCTCGCGATAAAAGGTTAACTTCGCGAATAAAACGGACTTACTAGAGAAAAATACATATAATAAATCTTATAGTCTACTAGATAGCCTCAATCAAATAATCTATGTTCATCGCACTTTTTCTTTATTTCGAAGTACTCAGATTTGTCAAATTAACCGTCAATTTCGCTTTCATCGGTATCTTTGGGTTTGCTGTCAACATCGGACTGTTTAGGGGCTGTGTGCCTGTGAAAAGCATTAACGAGTGAAAAAGAGAAAACTGGAGCTCCCTTGAATGCGGTACATTGGAGGAGATCTGTAGTGGGAATTGCATCTAAGAGGCTCTTAGTTTTGCATTTGAGAAGGCCGTCTTCGATAAAATCACAAGTTATATTCCGCTCTCCCATCCTTCTTTGTAATAAGTCACAATCCTCTTTGCAAAAGTGCGTTAACCAGTCGAAGTGTTTGAGTGTGATCTTGAACTTACACTCAGCATATATTGCTTGAGCTGACAATACAAAGAGTAGTACACTACTATATTTCATAACGACAAAATTTTTCAAAGACACTGATTATTATGGATATCCTATTCAAGGATATAATGATTTATACGAAATGACGATGAGAGTTCATAACAAGGATAGAGCCCATGTGATCCATCTAAAACGAACCCTATATATTTATTTTTGTGAAATAGAGATTTACCTAAAAAATTAAAATATTTCATCATCTTGATTCTCAGCCCTTTTGTGCATAATTATAAAAAAGGTGAGATCTACATTCCATTATTATTCACTCATCACCCTAGCTATATAGGCATATTCTTAAATACCGGGGCTAATATACAGTGTCTTTTCCCAGGGAAATCGATTTTGTGACTAGTTTATAGTCAAAATTTTGAAGTTTACCTTAATTTAAATATCGTCTATATTCTTAAGTCTCCTAAGCATATTATATTAGAGACTTATTGTGTACTTGATAATATTCTTCTTGATGTGTTTGATAGCTTCTATAGTGTCTTCCTAATGTGTAACGATTTTAATATCTTCCAAGTACACTTTTAAGATTCACCAAAAGATGTTAGATCAGGGCATAAGCATAAGTCAGAACGCAAAGCCATATATCTCAAAGAGTCTCCAGATCAGTACTCTTCATCTTTCTAACCATTTTCTAGCTTAATATACTATTGCTTCAACCTTACCATAAAATTTAAATTGGAAAGTTCATTTTAAGAGTTATATATATACACGGCTTTTACAGGAGGGAGGCTCTTACTCTGATTTTGATGGCTTCATCCGCCTTTGGATCCAACATTATGGTAGGGTCATAGTCGAGGTCTACCGTCAAGCCGAGAGAGTATCCAAGATGATCAAGTGACCTTCTATTCTGTTGACCAGAGCACCTTCAGCTTAATCTGAAAATCCCCCTCGCTCAGGTTTATGTTGTAGGAGAGTAGAAGTGTTTATACAGTTCTTGCATCCTTGTCAATTTCACGGCAGACCACTCCCAAGGGGCTATTATCGACCATGAAACCTCAACTATATATGATCTGAGGAAGAACTATGTTTCTAATCTTCCCTTAATAAGAGTCAAAAACTTAAACATATTTTTAATATGTGGTTTAAAATGCCCAAGCTATTCTGTTTTGCGAGTCTGGGCAGGCATATCTTGAAATTTCTGGTGGCGACATACTATTAGAATAATTTAGGGGGTTGGGGAGAGGAAGTACTCTAGCGGCTTCACTCCGGCAAAAATCCTGGGATTCGTCCTCAATTAACCTGCCTCCCTGAATGCAAGCAACCCTTCAATAAGACCCACGTTTCCTACTGCAGTCTACTCTCTATCAACATAAAACTGAGCAAGGCGGATTTTGAATCCAAGCCTGTAAAAGCCCGAGCCAACTGCATAGATGATCACTAGCCTATAATAGATTCTCTCCTGAAACTGGGGTCAATATGAAGTCTCACCAGATGCATATACTCACACATCCGATAATTCGAAGATTAGCATAAGAAAATTTTTATCTTTACAACTCCTCCCCAGTGATCATAAATATAAATGCCAGATTCATCCCAGAATCATCATGCTGTGACTGAGCAAATCTCTTTATTTTCGAGTTGATAATTGATAACAAATAAACACATTATATATTTATTCACTTATCTGAGATTAAAGCTTTAGGAATATGCTAGAGTAGTTAAAGGGGTATTTCATAACTACCTCTACTACATGAAACTTCAGCTTCGAATTAGTCACAATCGTTGCTTGGACAGAGTTGAACATCTCCACTACAAAAATTGAGCATTCAGCTATCTGATTTTACAATCAATCAAATTTTACTTACGCTGAGAGGTATTTGTCATCCTCAGTGACTTCTAACTCTCCACTCTCCACGATGACAACATCAACCAATGGGCGGTCATTGGTCTTATTTGTGGCAGTATGCTCGATAGTGTGCACCACATCGAGTCCTATTTGTATATTTTATTCTGAATCTAATTGTCTCAATTATCGGACTTATAGCAGAGAGCATACCTTCCAGCACAGTTCCAAATACCACATGCTTTCCATCGAGACGAGAAAGTGGAACAGCCGTGATAAAATATTGAGCTGCATTTGTGTTGGGTCCATCATTTGCCATAGAGAGAAGACCAGGACGGTAATGCTTGAGTTTAAAGTTTTCGTCCTTGAACTCCTTATTATCGTAAATGCTTGCAATGCCATTCCCATCATAGCTAACAAAATCACCCCCTTGGATCATGAAATCTTTAATCACGCGGTGGAATATTGAACCTTTATAGCTCCAGCCCTCCTATTTCAAGACGAACGTTAGAATACAGGAGAGAGGTGGAATGCATTTATTGAGGGTACTTCATCAGAAGCGGCGAAATATCGGAAATTTTCCGCTATTAAGGGTGTGAATTAAAAGCGAGTGAGGATAATGGATTAGTGCAGTAAAATTCTTTATATCTACCTGTAAGAGGAACGGTCTTGCCGTAGAGTCCGATGGTAATGCGCCCCAGTTTTTCATCTCCTTGCTCAATATCAAAATACACTAAAGTAGTTTAATTAGCTCAGTATATTGTATAGTTGATGGATTTGAATAGCCGGTACCTTTATTTGTAATTACTGGCCCTTTAGGAGTAGTGCTTATAGCAGCTGGCGCAACCAAGGGAAATAGAAGTCCCAGTGTGAAAAATGTCAGGATTTTCATAGTATACTGATGCTGTTTCTTTGAAGAAAAAGTGTGGGAAACAAGTGAAAGAAATTCTGGCGCGAAAAAGCTCCGAGAGTTGAAGAATTAAGTAGGACAACAATAAAAAGTTCATTTCTTGCTCACGTGGAATAATTGGGTTTTCCGTTCTCTTTGGTCCTTCGAGGCTGCTGAAAATCTTATTATATTTATCTGCTCCTATGATTTAACCAATGGCGCAAAAATATAAAAACTTACTCCGGTATCACATCATTTAAAAATGAAAATAGTAGGACCACCACTGATATACCTGATTATCTTAAAAACAACTATAATTCATATTCTATCAACTCCCATTCCATTCCCAATATTACTCACAAAATTCAGAGGGCGGAGATTGCTTCAAGCACTATGTTTATTTAGCAGTATTGGACATTTCATTGCATTTAACACTGTAGCTAATAGTGCAAATATTAAGCTGAATCATTTTGCTATTGCATTAAATGCATATTCTCAAGGATATTTCCATAGTTTTATATTCTCTGTAAAGAGAATGTTTTCGAGAGAAATATAGACGTATGTGCATCTCTGGCCCTTTTTCTAGTGTCTATAACCGTTATTGCTAATTCATAGAGTATGATAGAAAATGCAATTTGTGACCGAGTTCGAATAAACTTGACTTTGCGATAAGGCTAATAAAGATACTTTCATACCCTTTTTGTCTACATGCATCTACGTGCTTCCGCCAAACACAGGACACAGCCAGATTCATACTAAAAGAAGGATGCGTGAATGCTATTTCTTCTCTCGATTTTGACTTGGAAATCTCTACTGCCAGTTTGTTAAAACCTTAGGCTGCCTTTGAACAATTTCAATTCAATGAAAAATACTTCCCAAAAAAACTACTCTCATATATGACTTTAATCCATTCCCACAGCTAAACGCGTAGCACACGTTCTGAGGGTATGTAATCTAGTATTCTCTGTAGAAAACTTATTGACCTCGCCTTCTAAATTGCAATTTGGTTCTATTTAGCACAAGGAATCTTAGAGGATACCTTTTTTAAATCTGTATATTCGAAAGATTCACATATTCAAGCATTCCGCTTATCTCACTAAGGGTCAGGAAATAAGATACATGTTTACACGATACATACTCGCTACGCAAAATAAATAAGGAAATGTAATATAAGTTTAGGGCATATTTAATAATTATATCATTTCTCTGATCATTTTAACAGCAACCGCTACATCCACAATCTTTATAACATCCAGATTCGCAAAACACTAAACAGCGAATCACGCAATTTTCCTGTCTAGGCTTTAATGGAACTCTCATCATCTGCTTAAACGAATCAAAAGTTCCAGCATTACCTAGTGCACAAAATGCGGCAATGAATAATGCAAAGGTAAATCCAATTCGCATTTAAGCTAATGCCTCAGCTTGAGTAAGAGTATATAAAATGACAGAAGTAACGAAGTCGATTAAGGATATGAACTTGATAATATTAGAATTTTTTATTTGTCCAGATCTGTGAATTAATTGAAAAGAGAAGAGACTTGCCAAGATAAATCTCGATACTCCGTTGCTTACGTCAGACCCTTCGAATCAAAAAATCTGATGCAATTCTATTTGATATATTGGATTATGATTCTTTTATCCTCTTTCATAGTTTACCACCGTATTTTAAAGTTGATTAATTATTTGTTTGGATGATTAACTCAAACTGCCGGTTCTATGCTATTTGTAAATTTCAAAGGGAATGAACTGCACTAGGAGGAATTACTAATGCGGTATTGATAAATGTGTTCGATTCACATGCAATATTATATTAATATTTAAATTGATATTATGCTATAGCTAGGAATGAAGAATTATAATGGAGTCTTAAAACAAATATTAGAGCGGCAGCAATTAAGGTCATTGACCCAGAAAATAATATAGAGGGTAAATACTGATTGCTATGTATAATGCCCTTGAGAGCAGTCGCGATGGGTGTTCCAAAGAGAGTGCCGAAAAACGTAGAAGCAAATATTAGGCCAATAGCGCTCGGCAATTGTTCAATATCTGCAAATGCCAAGAGATATTACAAACCCCTATTTAAAAAAATTCAAATATCATGCTATGACTGTTTTACCGCTTATTTCTGCCGTAATAACCCCTACTAATGCGACGAAGCCGCCAGTAAAGAAACCATTCAAGAGTGAAAATGCACACATTGAAGCGAATGAGAAGGCAAATGTCCAAATAAGAAGGATAGAAAGCCCTGAACATACAAGGCAGATCAACATAACATTTATCCTACCGAACCGATCGCCAGCAAAACCAAGAGCAATACGGCCAAATGCATTGGCTCCATTCATTATACCAACAAGTAGAGATCCACTTCTAAGGCCAAGTTTAATACTAACAGAATACTCTAATAAGAAAAACACTGGTTAAACGCTGTATTAAAAATTGTCATTATTAATATAGAATTAACTCACCTGGAGTAAGGAAAAAAGGGGTGACATGCACAAAATATTGCACAGCGATTGCAGCGAAGTAAATGGAGAATCGTACTTGTCTAAATAAGGAGAGATTTAGACTGAATGGGCGGGGAGTGTCTCGGGCGACTCTGCTTTTAATTAGGAGCGTCGCTGTGCCCAGCATCACGAATGACATTATTCCCATGATACGTAGCGTCCAATTAACTCCCACACAACTTATCAGTTTTTCGGTCACTGGGCTTAAGACGAATCCACCAATACCCACGCCACAGACCGCTATCCCTGATGCGAGCCCTCTATGTCGGGTGAACCACTCAGGAATCGTTCCCACAGATGGGAAAAATGCAAGCGAAGAACCAACCCCATAAATTAACCCTTGGGTAAGGAAAAGATGCCATATCTAGCGCATGCCAAATATTAAATTATTAATTTTAGCTACGGTGAAAAGACCTGATTTGTATGTTTCCTACTTGATTGGCAAAAGATGCTAGAATTAACCCCAAAGAGAGAATTATCGTGGAGGCTGCCAATAATGTTTGAACTCCAAAACGGTCTACTAATGGACCATTGATCGGTCCACAAACGACTACAAGAGCAGTTCCCAGAGTGCCAATGAAGGATAATACGGAAGGAGACACTCCCTGATAGAGTACACTGCGATAATGTTCAGCGTATATTCCCCAAGTGTATCCATATCCAAATATAACCCATTGGCAAAGAAAGGCACCAAATACAACTAACCAGCTATATAAATATTAATTGATAAATATTAATGAATACAAAGATATAGTTTTAATACCCATAGCCACCATCTGGTTCATCCTTCAATGATTTAATATCTTCAATTTGGTCATCAACCTCAGTTGCGGTATCGTTATCATTAAGATGTGAACCATTGCCAGAGTCTAATTCTCGCATATGATCTGAAGAGCTATCCACTGGTTTATTTGACAGTGTCATGCAGGCCATGGTAGAAAAAATTGTAGAGAGTATTCAAACTATGGATTATCTAGCCTGTGATTATAGATTATTATGGCTTCTCCAATTTGCTTATGTTTTTCGCTAGAAAAAGTATTTTTACATTTCTTATAAACAAAAATCTATTCTGATGGTGAAAACCCTATTGTAACCCATTATCCAGTCAAAACCATTGCCGAAAGTATCCATTACACCAGCAAAGTCGTACTTCTCACTTGTCTATCGTTAGACTTGCAATGGGGATATCTTCAACTTCCGATTCATCCGAAACTAAATATTTTCATCCCGCCTCCATCATTTATATCCTTCTTTTTTATATATTAATTTTCTCGTTTTATATTTTCGTCTCTATCTTCCTAAAAAGATAAAACGAAGAGTGTATTTTTATTAGAAACAGTTATAATTAAGTCTTACTCGGATAAAAAAATGATGATAGACATGAATTAAAGATATGCTGAGTCTATATCAATATATATATAGGTGTTTCAGTTACACTACAGAAATAGATTATCAAAACTTTCAGACTAAGAGACGAATTTTTGTACACTCTCAATTTTTATACTCACTAACTCACAATGCTACTTTTATCTCCGCCCTTATGGTTTCTCTAATATTTCAAACTAAACGCGGCATATTCCATTCACTATTACACATTAATTGGTTTTCGAGAAGGTGATAATGTCGAATTCACACTAGGAATACAGGGTGAACTGCTAATGGTGCACGTGTAGTGCTCGATTGGCTAATGAGATTCAACCAATTAGATACTCCCGCTATCAATAGATTAAAAGCAAAAGGTAATCCCCACTGTTTATTACTTTGCTCTACATGCAACTGATCTATCCTATAACTTATATTATCCATAATTTCCATTATTTCTTTACATACCACTTGTTGTTTCGACGCATTCTCTTGAATCTGACGGTCGTTTGCATCTGATTTTTTAGAAATCAGCATCCTCATAGTTTATTGAAAACTAAGCACTGTATAATACGCTAGTGACTAATCGTTCAACTTTAAACTGAAATGAAAACATATAAATGAAGACATGTTTTATCAGGGAAAATGAATTAGACAACTTTTCCCTCGTTTTGTAAAGATATGCTACTGCTTTTCCTTTTCTACTTGACATTTCCTTTAGTTGCCATTGCTTGCAAAGCGCCGGGAGGTAGCTACTGCAGTATGCTGTATACGGTCTGACGCTTCGACGAATGCAAAAGTTCGGAAGAAAGGGGTACTTGCTGCGACCAAGCCTATCTATGGTGTAAAAGCTGTCATTACTATGATTATCAGTGTAACCAATGGTATAGCAAATGCATCTAAGGCTATACTGAAGTTTAAAACACGTAGCTTTACTATATCATAACCAGAATTTTGAGTTCATTTGTTTTTTGCTAAAGCTTCGTATTTTATAATTAAATACTTTCGGTATTTAATAATAGAATGTTGTAAGATAGTATCCTTCAGCGCTGACATTAATATATTCAAAACCAGATATTTATGTGAGTGCGTTAGCAATCTTGATGACAGTGCGGGCGAGATACGAGGTTTACGCTCAGTAGGAATCAATATTAATCGCTTTTTTTTAGCAAAAGACCTTAATTGAAAAGTACCCTATCCTGTTAAAAGGGTAGAGTAACTTCTACGTAAAATTCACCCAGAAAAATTGAATACTATAGTAGAAAAAGGTGAGGAAAAAAGTAATCAATAAATCGCTCGAGCATTGTGGTTGTTGATATTAATATGCTTGTACAAAATTTAATTATTTCCCCCGAATTTTTTTGCGCCGGATATTAGTCTAATAAGATCTATCTCGACAATCCTCTAGCTATCCCTAAGCTCTTGATTGCCCTTCCCTAAACACTTCAGAAGGCTAATAAACGACACAAAGTGGATTGTAAAGTAATCCGGTTCTATTCTCAATACAAAATAGCACGTCTTTATTGTAAATGAAACATCGGTCTTTTTTATACTGTTGTTAATGTATCACATAGGGAAAAATATAAATAATAGAAGTAATAAAATGGCATCATCTCAATACAATAAGGTTATCATAAAATAAGTTGGCGTAATAAACAACCGTATAATATTAAATATTCTCACAAAAGTTAAAGAAACAAAGATAATAAAGCGATCAAGTCACAAAATCTAAGTTTTTTTTTTCCTCTAAGGACGCGGGAACTTACGTCCTGTGGTTTATTTAACATATATTACAAATGTGAGATGTGCTTTCGGACAGGCTTATTAAGTACTAGAAGAACATGGGATATAATTTAAAGAGTTCCGTGCTTGGAAATGTCGGATTAAGTGTTCTTGGCTTCCTCGAAATTGAAGGCTACTTCTTGGCTGTCATCGATCCGGATTAGCGAGCTTTTTCCCCATTTTTGCTTGAACCCTTCTTCGTATTTTACACAAAATCTAAGTTTTTTTTTAACAAAGTACCTTTATTGAAAAGTGTCCTATCCTGTTAAAAAGGTAGGGTAGCTTCTACGTCAAAATCACCCAGGTAATGTGACACAAAATCTAAGCCTCCATCCTCTACTACTGCGCCATTGATCCTTCTAGTTCCAAATTTCCTCACAACAATTTTGTTGCGTCGATTAATTGACTAATAAGGTCTATCCTGACAATCTCGATTGTCCTTCCGTAAACACTTCAGAAGGTTAATAAACGACACAAAGTGGATTGTAAAGTAATCCGTTTCTACCCCAAAACAAAAATAGCACCCCCTTTTATTGTAAACAAAGATGTTTCCCTTTTATACTAAAGATAACGTACCACAAACATAAATGTAAACAAGATAATAGAAATATAATGAGGTAATCAAGGAAAAATATGTTAACTGTAACCGTAAGCTAATAAATATACTAATAAAACCATCCCAAGAACTTAAAGAAGTGTGTTACATATGTTACTTTCAGATCTTCTTAATCTCTGTCTACGTAGCTACGTCATCATTTATTGGATATATATTCGTACATTTGAGAATGTAATAAATTAATAAGGAGTTAAATCTTTCTCTCCAACTAAAAACCCCCGTCACAAAGTGTAAAAGAAAAATAAGCCACCAAAACCAAGCCTCCTTTCCTTCTACTGCGCCATAATTCCGTATTGTGTCAATTCTCCTCACAACAATTTCTGACATAAATTCGGTAGGGATAATCTAGGATAATTGGGACAGGGATAAGGGAATAAAGGATTTATTACAGAAAACCAAGGAAGAGGAATATATTCATAGTACTCCGGGGATGATTATTCTCCTGTTACAATGTTCTCAAAGAGTATCCCTTTATATAGGGTGAAGTATGACCAATGAAATAAACTAATAACGGGAATTCTAATTAATATAATCTTAATACTTGTTTGCGGCTGCACTTGCGTCGTAGTCGGGTGCCGGAGGGTAGTCTTCAATCTCGTTAGGCCTCATATCCGATTCAGTTTATGACATTTCAGACACAGAAGGAGCTTCGATAGCGCAGTTGGCAGCGCGTGAGTCTCATAATCTCAAGGTCGTGAGTTCGATCCTCACTCGGAGCAATAGAATTTTTCTTCACTATATTTTTTATTTACTATTGAAGATGTTAACGATTCTATAAGAAAGATGATGACGTGATTTGGAATTTTTACATGAGAGAATGAGTTTAGAGAAAAGAGTTAAGGCAAAAATTTAACGAGACTAATATAGTGTCATTAAATAGGGGGGGGGTAAAGTGAGTTTGCTATGGTGTCAAAATTCATGCACTATCGGCACCAGGGAGTATTGGAATTAATTTAAGTTCATTTAATTTAGCCTCTATAGTGGAATTATGAAGGAGTAGATCAAATGTATTAGTTATATTCGAAGGAGCCCCATCCCTCAATCGCCTCGAGCTCCTCTTTGCTCATCTCTGCAAATCTATCCGTAAATTTGTCCTTAATTATTTGTACTCCGGGTACGCCAACCGAGGTTTGGAAACAATCAAAACCCTGTGAGCATAGATCCTTTTTGACCTTATCTATTGTGGACTGATCTGTATCTGTATCAAAATATACAAAGCGATAAGCTATTTGTCTAGACACACCAAAATTCAACCACATACCATCTCTCACAAGGGTTAATGCGCAGCCCCCTCCACCTGCTCCGGTCAATTTTGAATGCATTGCATAATTGGCCGTCACCTCTCGCACCTTGTCGAGGGCCGGATGGCCTACTCCAAGTGCGACGAGCAACCACTGATTAAGATCGATCAGGTCCTCAATTTGTGTCAAGATTGTCTGCCGGTCGTTTGTCACGCTATTATTGGCATCGGAGAATATCCTCTGACATTCCATACTGATATTATGGATGGAATCCATTATGGGATCAATGACTTGAGTATATTTCTCCCGAAGTGTGGCAGCCTTTTTCACGAGTGCACTGGTACTTCGAGGAACTTTGGTGTTGGTAAGAAGAAAGCGGAGGGATTGGAATCCTCGGAGGGGCTCCATTTTTCCACGGGCATACATAATTGCACCTCCTAGAGAGTCATATGAAATGATTAGAGGCATAAGCAGGGCGAAACAAATATCAGCATGAGATTATAGCTCGGGAAAAGCAAGGAATTCTTGGAAAGCACGCATACCAAATGTTGCGACAGAGTTATCAATCCCGCTTGGATTCCCGTGGATGACTCTCTCGGCTTGAAAAGCCCACTTGTTGATGAGCTCAAGTGGAGCGTTTACTGTAGAAGCAAACTGCCCATTGGCTTGAAGCAAACAAGCTGCAATACATGTGGAATAGGATGCGGAAGATCCCAAACCTGCTCCCACCGGAAGGTTAGAACGGACTGTGATAGACATAGGCAGTGGTCTAAAAAAAGTAGAAGATCCGGGTTAGCGCATTGCATCAATTTAGACTTCCAAAAAAACTCATGGCTTACCCTCGTTTAGGATTGACAAGGCACAAATAGAGGTGCAAAAAAGCGATAACGGCCACCTCTTGTACAGGGGTCAAACCATTTACTAACCTCTTGAATCGCGCCTGAACTTCAGAAGGAAGCTCTAGTGGGGGGGAGTTGATATCTATAACAGATTGTTGTAATAATGTGAAAAAAAAAAACACTCTACAGAATTGAGTTCCAAAAAATAGACTACCATCAATTATTTTGACGATTTCATTTTCATTTCCCATGATATCACTGATGTTCCATCTACGTTCCACCTCGATATCAGGCAAATGAAGATGGACCACATCTTTTCCAATCGGCGTGGTGAAATAAAGAAAAGAGCGTAAATTGACACTACCGGCTACCGCAGTCTAAATAATGTTGGACAACATTGAGTAACGAAATTCTCTAGGATAACAGCAATAAAACGGCTTCACCTTTCCATAGACTACAGCATGCTCTCCGAACAAGATGACTTTACCGGGTGCGGACACGAAAAAACTCGAATCTTTATTTAAATCCACCATTATTATATTTTTCGTCCCTTGGAAAATACTAAAAATCGATTTGAAATCGATATTTTACCGATTTTTTCAGGTTTAGGATGAGGTTATGACTAATTCTTCTTTAACCATATTGAAATTTTACACGTAGTAGAGGATATCTTTACACGGTATAGAGGATATCCTATATTTAAAACATATCTTTATATATGTGAATAAATATAATCAAATAAACTGGAATATTAATCAAGAGTGAGTTATATCTACAAGGGAGAAGAAAATCGTGAAAAGAGGTTCAGCTCTGCTCGCCGAATTTTTCGCCAGGTAGGCATTTTCGCAACCATCTCCGGTATGTAATGTTTTCGTTCCAGTGAGTAAAATCATTAAGACCCCCTGTTAACAAACCAAGTATGGCTCCTAAAACAACCGCATGCTTAGATCCTTGCTTCGAGAATTTATCTGAAAAATAGAAGGGATTTAGTAAGTCCATTCGTAGTTACTTTCGGCAGTGCATTCATTCAAAAATGCACAAAGCTCTGCTAAAAGATATCAAACTTACTTATTAATGAAAATGCAAACCCAGTTCCAGCGCCCGCCACGATTGAATTCAGGGCATCGGCTTCGTCTCTCCATCTGTCAAGGGCAGCCTCGGCTACTTCAAATCCTGCACACAAAATAGCATTCCTTTTTGCATGTCGCAAGCCCATTTTTAATCCTCCCCAAAGAACCTTGTAGTTCTTGCGCTTATGGTATAGATACCATCCATCGATGGTACGGGGGAGTCGATGGGCATTTTCTGCTAAGAATTGGAGGGCGGATTGGCGACCTCCAACGTACCCTCCGGTGGAGAGACCCCATAAGGCGCCAAGAAAAGTAACAGTGTACACACGAGGAGTAGGGTCCAGCCCCGCACGTCTGAGATGGGTCTGGGACGTGTTTTCTGCCATGCCTTTTCGATTCGAAACGAGGCAGCCTATTTCCAAAATTTTTCTCAAGGCAGGGTTTCTGGAAGCCACACTAATAAATAAGTGACTGCGTAAATTCGTTTTGAAGTCCACCTCTATCAAGTGAATCCGCCGACCATTCAACCAAGAATTAAAGTAACCCTACCAGTTGCAGCTATTACTCTCTTTTTTTTAATGTTGAAGTAAACTTATATATGTTTGTCAGATGATAGGTATGAAACATATGTGAATAGTTGAAAAGTCTAAAATGCTAATTTAATGGATAACACCCATTATATAGGACATGGATAATTGGAAACAAAGACGAAATTACAGCGTGTTTAAATAGCGCTATAGGGGATAAATAAGACTTCTAACTAAACTTTCGATGCCTTTTATAATCCTTTTCCATTCTCTTTTCCCATACTACTAATACAGTCCTTGAGCACGACCCGATTTGATAGACGTGTTTGATAATAAAATCTTGCATAAATCCCGCAGGCAGCCACTATTCCAAGCCAACCGATGAACGCAGGAATGATAAACTCCTCTGGTCGTCTCCAAATGATGGTCAGCACATAGTGGTTGAGCTCGAAAATATTGACCAGAACGGATTGTTGGCAGTTAATAAGACCAGCCTGCTGATTTTCGATCTATACAACAAATAAAAGGAAATACTTTGTCTAAAAAAAAAAGAATAGGAGACTAAAGCCGGTGTTACCATTTCCTGAGAAAGCTGCATTTGGACCAACTCGAACCCCCAAACTCCCATTCGCGATATTATCACGCCTCCCATCATAAAAGTTCTCACCAAATCTACTTGCATATAATCCTCCACCATAAACGACCCCAGCACCACTAGAAGCATGTTGGCCTCGAATATTAGACTTATTAATCCTGTGCACGCTAGGCCGATTCGCTTTACAAGTCGAGGCACAAAAAAGGTAGACAGCATCCCAGCGAGCACAGAAGTACCGCGTAAGACCGCGAGCTGGGGCCCAGAGGTATGGAGTTTGTTTTTCATAAAAGCGAGCATCGGCCCATTGACGGTGAGAGCGTTGAGATTGATCAGTCCGAAAGCGAGGGCAGCTATCGATCCAAGGTATATAAATAGAGGAAACAAAACCTAAATTAGAATGTCGAGCGAATAACGGGTAGTACGAAATGAGCAATACATAAGAAGATAGGATGGCGGCAGAACATGCACCATTCAACCCATGCCCGCCTCCATCTATTCTCTCGCTTTCGCGGCATTGGGTCCAGTACACAAGTATCGAATTCGCAGCTCATGCTCCCATAGATGCACCGCTTGACATTTGGAGCCAACCTGTGCAAGGAAAGCGCAGGCCAACCGGCATACACTTTAGAAATTACATAGATCTCAAGAAACAAAGATAAAAGGCTCCAGAGGACAATAAAAACTATAGGCAAGTGTGGGTCTGAAGAAAAAACGAGCAGAAAGGGGGTGACGGTTTTACTCAACAGATCGATTCGCCTTATGTGAGCATTAATCTCTAATACAGATCCCAAATAAAGGTTAAAACTTAGGAAGGAAATTCTAGCATCTTGAAGCAGACTTACGGGTAAGAGTGTAGGGATCCTGGTTTGCAATGATCACTAGCCAATCCTATATGTTTAACATCAATATAGAGGTAGCTATCAATAGAGAAATCATGTATCTCTATTCACTTTCTCAATTGCGATCTGCATTCCAACGTGTCCCATCCTCACGAAACACCCCAAAACGACTATTGCACCAAAGACAATCCAAATAGAATATACATGTAACATATGGGAATATAAAAGGAGAAAAAAGGCTGCGCAAGAAAGAATTTTAGAGAGCTCTTGAACGAGAGTGGTGGTTTTTAAGACTAAAATTTGGAAATAAAAAATAAGCATGAAACTCGTGTTAGACTTTTCAAGTCCGATAGCGGTATACATGAGATGTCTTAAGACCTTTAATTCGTGTCTGAGCATCCAGCCATTCCCCGATAAAAGTTCCAAAAATGATAGCGCTCAGTGTTTGCGAGAAGCCGTATATTGAATTGAACAGCAACGAGTTCGGAAAGGCATTCGCGATAAATAATGCGGCAGCAAACTCATAGAGGCGGTTGGTTGCCGTGCTATGAAAATACGGGCAAAGTAGCGAGATGCTTTCAGTGAGAGCAATCAACAATATCTATAAATATAAAATGACCTGATTGCCTGGAATGTGTAGAGCCAGATTAAAGATTGATTGTCCAAAGACGTCATAGTATAAGGGGGTACGTTAGCTTAAATTATAATGCCATTCGTTATTAATGTGCGGCCAAAGATAAAAGCCAGAGTTCAGCAATGTTTCAACACTAAGTATTCTGAAACAGAAATATGAACAGAAATGTGATGAGTTTGTGCTCAAATGAGGACCTTTTGGGTTAGGGTGACCTCATACCTAGGGAAAAACACAGATAAGATCGATAGGATCATCAGGCTAACCTGACCATATCCTCCCACCTCTACCATCGACTGCGCTTCATCACTTTTCCATGTTAATGATGAATCTCTCTTGGTCGATAGGGCCATTCCCTTTAACGCAAAAAAGCTGCTATCGATCTTGGATGAAACCTAGATCAGTTCAGAGGTCTAGTGTCAATTTCCCCAAGAGATATTTTGATCCTAGACTCCAAGAATTCCTCCCAGCCTGGCGCATATTCCACTATTCTATGGTCCCCTTCGGGCTATCCCGCTTTCTCCCAAATTTATGGAAATAAAAAGCTTGGCATCTTCATAACTGGAGGAAGATTTTTTTCAGATATAAATTTCAATCAACATTCAGCTCGAACATATCACGACCTGATTTCAAATTCATTAGCCTATAATCGGCATAGCTTTCCTCTTTTGAAATATCTTCATAATCTCATCTCCTCCGCTCGGTTTTCTTCCGTAGCTTCGTGGTCAGATTTGCAATTAAGAGCACCTATAATTTACCATCCATTCCTTCCCAATTCCCCTCCCCCTCCTTAGCTTTATAAATGTTATAGCCTACAACTCCCATTAATTGCTTAATTATTGAAGATTGTCACTCGAAATGAAAAGGCACATTGACCGTGCCTGGTTCCGCCGTAGTGTGATTACCCTTATCATTATCATTCTCTGCTGTTCAGCTGTGATCCCTATCTATATCATCTATCGGAAGGAAGGCGAGCGATTTTCTTCGTATCTAGAACATACCCCTGATGCAAAAGAAGACTACATTCTTGTCGATGCTAGCTTAACCACAGTCGACATGGAGGACAGGCAGTTCCATATTCACTTCGAGTTCACCCCATATGGAAAATACAGGAGCCCAAATGGGTTATTAGCTTCGGGATTGACCTTCAACCTCTATACTCAATCAGTTAGTTTTCCGATTAATGAGAACATGTAAGTAAGAGGAGCTCTCTGCAAATTGAAGGGTGTTTAATCGACCCAGTACCATAGATAATCCTCCCAATAAGAATATGGGCGATAACAGGTTATTAACCCCTGATCCTTTCCTCCTTCTCTCCTTCTGTAGGAGAGCCCTTGACGCGATCTACACATTTTACGAAGGCAATATCGTAGAGTATCCATTCGATCAGTATGAAGGATACTTTGAGTTGTTCGCACACCACTACAACAATTTTACGAACCCCATCCCTATTTCGCTTAAGCTCGATACAAGTGTACACTCGGTGAAATCGGATCCGTCCATACGGAAATTTACTTTTGACACCGACAAAATTGGAGTGGTAATGTATTGATAGAGGATTTCGCTCGAACCATTGTTAGCTCGATCGTACTCATCCTTGTTTTTCGGCTTTATGGCCAAATCTCCTTAGCTGATGAAAACTCGACGTAGTGATACCACCATAGCTTTCTCTGTCTTTGTCGGGGTGTTGATGTGGGTCATTTGCGCTAGCTTTGCCTATCTTGCCTTTCAAGCGGTCGTCAAGCGTCGCCAGGTCGACTCCCACTTCTGCAGCCTTGGTATTGCTCTGTTGTTTGCCCTTCCGGCCATGCGGGACTCCCAACCGGGGGTTCCAAAAACCGGGTGTGCCGCAGATGTCATGGGCTTTTATTGGAATATGGCCATTTGCGCGGTCAGCAGTGTGGCTGTTCTTATGACGTACGGCCTACGATGGAAACGAGAATTAGATAAGAAGCGGAGGGATATCTGCGCCGACCACGATTGTGAGGCCGGGTTAAATGAAGACACGAGTGCAGAGGGGGAAGGGAGCTGCTGCTCGTGTATGTGTCCCCGCAACAACTCAAACTCTACGTTCAATTCGTCACTGCGCACCTGCGTTAGTCCAACTCAGTGCATGTCCCCCCCCTCTCTTCCTGCACCACCCCTGGCAACTTGTGAAGGAGAGCAGAGCGAGAAAGATGCAAAGTTTGCTTCAAATCTCTCCGTCACGCATCATCACAGAGGATTTTGATGTAGGATTCCTACTCTCAATTTAACCCCCGCTCCCTTTTTTTTAACGTC
Source organism: Calcarisporiella thermophila (assembly GCF_041956535.1). Classification (NCBI taxonomy): domain Eukaryota; kingdom Fungi; phylum Calcarisporiellomycota; class Calcarisporiellomycetes; order Calcarisporiellales; family Calcarisporiellaceae; genus Calcarisporiella; species Calcarisporiella thermophila. The sequence continues at coordinate 45,168 of NW_027192204.1, forward strand.
TAATTTCACCTGTATTCGCTTGGTTTAATTATTTTTTTTTCGTCCTGAACCGGAAAACGATGTTATTATTTTGCGTTCTCCTTAATAGAACCTGTAATAGAACCTTATCCAGTCATTTTTATGGTCGTTTCCAGGTAGAAGGTCCCATTAATTAACCGATTAAATCTGTTCGATGCTATATATATTTGCCAACAATGATCCTCTCTCCTTGTAGTCGAGGTCAAGTTCTATTTTTGTCCGAGTATGTTCATAGTATTTATTGAAAAAAAAAAATTGAAATATTAAAATCAGAGTGAGTTCCAAACGCTTTTTGCATAATCATTTTCTAAAGCGGGATGAGCCGTTGGCTCTTGTCATCGTCTCTTGTCTCCGACTGACCTCCTGAACCTTTTGTTGAAGCACCGCTGCATTGCTGTCAATCCAGTTGAGTGATGTTAGGTGAGCATTTAATATCTTGACCACTTGATCAAGCTATATCGAAAATATAAAAGGGGCGTTGAAATATATAATAGATAACACGTTAGAAAAATTCGATGTAAATGCAGCTACTTTATGGGAATGTGAATAAAAAAGAATACATACAGGGTCATCCTCGTTCTCTACTCGACTATACCCTGCGCGGTTAATTTCGTCAATCATATTCTTGAGGTTGGTAGACATATCATCGAGCTGTTTGTTTAAACTCTCAGCTAAGTGATATCTAAACGCCCAAATAAAAGTAAGATAGTGAATTTACATTCTGAGCAGAGAATTTAAGATGGAAAATAAAAGTATTCTGATGCATACGCTTTCTCTCGCTCCTCATCAGCTCGCTGCATCCCATCGGTGGTAGTCGCGTTTCCGGCTTCAAACATTTCATGCACCTGCCGTTCATAGGTGTCGAGAACATTGGATAGTTCGCGCTGCTGTGATTCAATGTATTCAAGCGATTGGTCGATTTGTGTTTGAGTCGCCTCAGCCTGAAGGGTCTCGTTATAAAGTTTCGTGATCTATGGGAGAGAATCCAAGTAATAAAAAAATTACTCCAATTAGTTGAGGACTGAGATGGAGGAGTATATAAAAGTGGCCACCTGACTCCCGTTTTCAATCAAGATCCTATCCCACTCGGCCACATCCACGGCCTGTTTATGGAATTCACGGACACACGAATCCAATTCAGCACTCCACCGATTAAGGATCTCCTCCATGGACTTGTCCTTGAGTGTGGAGGGAGCTAAAACGTAATGCTCTAGTCAGTGTTATTTAAAATCTATTTTGGATTCGATGACACGCACCTTGCGCCTCTGTTGTCATGATGTATTACTAGAGTTTTTTTTTCTTCGCTACTATCCAACAAGGCTTTCATGCTATTTCTTTTCACTCATTGTCGGCATATTGTGACTGTCTTGGGTGGCTGGGGCTTCCTTGGAGTTGAATGGCCGATTTGCCGTCACATTACCTTCCTGTATACTGTATTTCTGGTGATCTACTTCGAGTCAATTCTTTTATAATACTTCATTAGAATCGAACGAGCTTGGAGGTGTAAGTTTAAAAACCCTGATCAAGTGCCCATTTTGATTTTGATTGCCACTTTGCCTTTCGATTGCATACGATAGGGACAAGCGATGATCAAGATATGGAATATGAAAGCCAAAGAGGCCAAAGAGGCCCAATCAGAAAAGAAAAAAAAGGTGAGCGCTGCGCAAATTCGAGTACAGAAGGGTAAGCATCGTTCCTTTCCTCAATGTTTGTTGCATGTTCCGCTGTTTCCTGACACGAACACGCCTCCCTGACAGATTTGAGCGAGCTTGAATTACCCAAGACAATGCAAATGGAATTTCCTGATCCGCAGGATGTCCTCAATTTCAACCTCTCCATTACTCCCGACGAAAGTAAATATGGCCTCCATCACTTTGAAAAGCAAGAGTTCGTTGTTGAGATGGGCGCGATTGCTAACAGGATTCCATCGAATAGGTTTCTATAAGGGTGGCATCTTCAGGTTTACATTCTCAATTAATAACAACTACCCGCACGATCCACCAAAAGTGCGATGCGTGCAGAAGGTATGAATGCACGACTTATCCCCAATTCATATCAGCATTTTTCGTGCTGTTTCCTCCCTTTGAAACATCGTGATATTGACACTTGGTTTTACTGGGTCGAATCAGATCTACCACCCAAATATCGATCTGGAGGGCAACGTTTGCCTCAACATCCTACGTGAAGACTGGAAGCCGGTCTTAAATTTGAACTCGATCATGGTGGGGCTACAGTACCTATTCCTTGAGCCAAATCCTGATGATCCACTGAATAAAGGTGAGGCACTCCCCAACCTGCAGCAGAATGTTCGAAAAAGAACTTAATTCCATTTCTAAATGCACCCTTATACAGAGGCGGCCGAGGATCTGCGCCTGAATCGCCACAGTTTTGAGTACAATGTGCGAAGTTCAATGCGTGGGGGAATGGTGCGCGGGGTCAAGTACGATAATGTCTATTCCAAGTAGATTGCGATGTTCCCAAGAACAATTCGATAGCGTGAGCAAGAGGGTTGTACTTCTTAATTTGAATGGTTTTTTTTTTGGCTTTTATTTCTTCGCCTCTTTTCAGCGCACTGATAAATCTCATTTTTGTTTTTTTTTTGGTTTCTATTATAAAAGAAATATAATCTTATTTTTCTCGCATATTATACTTGCACTTGCTCATTTGATTCGGTAGATGAGTTGTGTAAAATGCCGAGAAATTAAAAAAAAGGGCGTGAGAGCCAAGAAGTCCGATATAAACTTGGGGGAATATTTACGTTAATTGTATTTGCATACATCCAATTTCATTACAAGGCAAAGGCAATAGATTACTGATAAATATTAAATAAGGCCACCCACCCACTTTGGTTGGTTCACTCGGCTACTCCTCCTTCTCTATTGGGAACGTTGGCAATCGCAAGGCGGCTCCATCGGCCTCGAGCATGGAAGCCAGTCCCATATAGAATGCGATGCTAGCGGCAAGCACTCCACACACTCCAGCCAAAACGCGACACACCCCACTGGCCAAAAACTCACCTATCGCATTGGTTAAGAGCGACAGAACCACCAGGGAAAGGAGCGCCAATTGGCACCTTGTGCTCTTGATAGCGGCAATCCACAGCATGATGGCGAAGATGGCCCATCCCATTAAGAGGATACCGTTTGCGATTCGGAGTTCGGAAGGAGGCAGAGAAGCGTAGGCCTGAAGTACGCCTGTGGAGGGGAGGAAGGTGAAGCCGTACCCGATCCAGAAGGAGCCGAATGAAGCAAATGCGGCCGCATCGAAGGAGGTGCCATCATAGAGTGACCATAGCCCTGCAATGAGCTGGTTGTAAACAACAAGAACCAAGCATCAGCAAGTGATAGGGTATCCGAAAAGTATCAAATCCCACGCAAAATACAAAGGGGGGCCACTGTAAGAGGAGGCTGCTCGTTCTCCTCAGGCTACTTTAGCTATCATGTTGAAGCTTACCTGCACTAGCCCTCCATAGAATACTGCAACGCCGACGACCATGTTCGACGGAACATTGCTCATAATTCCACTCCTTATCGTATATATTGAGTTAACCCATGTTGTGACTCCAAAGGCGAACAAGCCCATCGCTATGGCATTGGAGGGCTTGCTCTGCACCTTTTTCGGGAAAGCAGGGTTCGAAATGTATTGTGAGTTCAAGTGGGACGGGGGATAGGAATATTGTGGCCATGGCGAGGCCTCTTGGAGATGTGCTTGGTTAGGAATCTGTTCTTCCATCGAATGTAGAGGGGCTCACAACACAATGAAGTTGATGGGGGGACGAAGGGAGGGAAAGAGGGTTGTCAGAGCTTATGGCGAAGAGCAGCGGTATATAAAAAAAACGGTCCTTGAAAATGAAAATAAAAAGTCCCGAATTTATATATACACTAAATAGCTTCTAATGGTGGCAATCCCAAGTTACACTGTGACTTCTTGTTTACAGATTCGGCCCGCTTCTCACCGCGCGCTGCACCAACCTTTCTATTAGCCGAATCGGTAGTCTACCATTGGCCCCCTCTAATTTCACTTCAAGCCATGCTAAGCTGGCCATAGGGAAAATCATGCGGGTCGAGCCTTGAAAACTTGGGTGCGACTTACAAGTCATGTACCACTTGAGCGAACATCGCCGCACAAGCTCATATATAGCGATTGCTTTCCCGCTTTTGCGTTACTCTTTGGCAGGTCACAGGAGTAGAGAAATCAGCCAGCGCCTATGGCTGCATGCTGGCGGCTTTGTTTTGGTATGCTTAGCCCTCCCCCCCTCCCTTGCAGCTCGCTGTCCCCGTCGATTTATGCGGAGAAACCGCACTGGATTTTGCTCGCCCGTGCTGCACAATGAGCAAATTGTACGCATAGCAAACTAGGGTTAGAAGAAGGTATACCAATGGAAAGGGAATCACGGGTTGAATAAGAAGTTAAAACAAACCTAGTATCTAATATGCAGAGAACAATAAGGATGCATTGCCGTGGTGTTCGGCACGGCACACAAACACACGGTTTCTCGGAACTCAAGCCAGGATAACCGGCTTTAGCTTCTTTGCCCCTGTTGTTACTTTCCCCTTTACCACAAGCATAGGGTGGAAGCAGCCAAAAAACAAATATTAGTCAGGGTTGCATCTTGAATATTCTCTCACCCTGCCTACCTCCCTCGCTCTGCGTAAACCATTTTCCCTTCGCTCCTGGGAAAGATTATGTCCTAGACTGCTCGGGGTCCAGGGAAGAAAGGGAGCGGCTGTCGCTTGGATTCCAGAAGTTTCTATCAATGAGGGGAAGATGCACTCGTAGGCTTGATCCAACCACAGGTATTAAATCTAGGCCTGATGATCGAGTTTGTGTGTGTCAAGACATTAGAGCCTGGTATTGAGTGAGATCTCTTCATTATTGACACAAAAGTACTAGGGGATCCGCAAAGGCTGATCCAATATGAACAGGTCAAATCTAACTCAGAATCGACATGGGGATACAAGTGTAGAGAGTTCAACCCGCGGTGGCTGACAACTTGGGACTATCTAGCTCTCAGTTCTGGATTCCAGGTGTCTTAGCCTCGGAAAAAAAATGCCAGAGTCAAGCTCCAATCTATATAATGAAAGAGTTTGGTCAGCCTGGCCCATTATGCACACAGTCACCAGAGTGTTTGTGTCTCGAAGTTTTTGGGCGAAGAAATGGCCCTGTGTACAAAGAACTTCGAAGATTCTTCCGTGACATAATCGGAGTCCAGGGGTTTGAGAGTCCGGCCATGGAAGGCTCTACTCAACAAACCTTTGTCCAATCGACTCTATTTCGCCAGAATGGTTAGGTTCAACAGGAGCCGCTTAGAACGAGTAACGTCGTGGAAACTTAGACGGATGTCAGAAGCGGATCATTCCGAGTTCAAAACCGGCGGCGGAGAGACTCCAGCCCTGGTCACTGCTTTAAGCAGCGCTGATAAGTCCTATTCGGCGAAAATCACCATCGTCTCTGACTAGTTGATATTGGTATAAGCAAGCCTATGGCACGGGCTGTTATCCAAGAAACTATGCTTTCAAACAAGCATCCGTGTTGAATATTCCCTCTTTGAAAAACTAGAAGCCTGGTCACCAGGCTCACATTTAACCTCCCCGCTTTACCACTCTTCTCTCTTCTCTCCCTATCTGCCAGCGCCGATGCTCATCAAGGCGAAGAAGGATTAGTGAGGGGAAACCCTAATTTAGCTCACAAGATAAACCTTGTAGCTAGCGGTCGATAGTCTTTGAAGAAAACACCTCTTCAACTGCTCCTATGCAATCCTTTCTTTGTTTTCCAGCCAACCTCCTCTCTCGAGAACTAGCCGCTACATCCAACAACTGTCCTATTTGGAGCTGTAGCATCCGCGGAGTAGACATGCTATCTTGCATCCCGAAAGCAAGGCTATGCCTTGCGCGGGTTCTAGCCGTTGTCCTGGATCCTTTTGACCCGAATTAAAATACCTTATGTGAACCTTACATTGAACTTTTTCTCGAAGCAAGAGTTCTCCACCCATGCCGAGGTGTGGGCGTACTCCAGAACGAGTTCTAGGTACTTCTCCCTGAGCGAGATCTGGCTCGCTTCCCCGGAGAAGTGTGTTGGTCGACTGCGGCACAAAAATGCTGGGAGGACAAAGAGCTCCATTCTCGAAGGAGAAGAGAAGAATGCAAGCCATCGAATTTGGCGCTCCGCCCTGTCATTCATGTCACCCAAGGCAGAGTGGCGGGAGTGATAAAAGAAAAAAGATAGAGTATGTTTGCTATATAGATTGGGAGGTAGCAAAGACATTGGGAACAACTCTTTATAAGAAGAAAAGTACTATTCACTTCGTTCACAACTCATCACTGTATATAACTTTGTCCTACACACACATTCTGTTTGTATTTATCTTTACCACACGATATCTCACTGAAACTCTCACTAAACACACAAGTTCACAAATAATGATAGTATTGCATCTTTAATCTGAAGAATTGAATTACTGCTGATCCTGGCCATCATGGTCGCGGGAATTGGGGCACTCGCGAGAGATGTGACCGGGCTCTCCGCAATTGTAACATGACTTGACATTCTTATCACTGGATTGCGGGTTAGGGCAGTCACGCGACTAGATGGGGGCCATCGGGAAAGGGTTAGCATCCGGAATCGATATTCATCCATGCATTTCAGGCATTTACCAAATGACCAAACTTGCCGCATCCATAGCATCTCTGGCTGGAGGCCTGGCAGTCGCGAGCAAAATGGTTCGCGCCTCCGCACTTGTAGCACACTACGCGCCCGAATCCTCCACGTGGGCCACCTGCACCACCCGCACCTCCGACTCTGCCTCCAATAAAGCCACCCTGGTTCGGGCAATTGCGCGCCATATGCCCAAATCGGTTGCAGTGATAGCAGCGCGTGCCGGCATTACCATTGTTCATACGATTGTTGGGGCACTCTGCCTGGATGTGACCAACCCCACCGCATGAGTAGCACTGCTTAGACTCGATCTGCCGAGGCTGGGTGCACTGGTTCGATTGGTGCCCAGGCTGTTTGCAATTGTAGCAGAGACGCTCAGGCTGAGTGCACGCGTCCGCAAAGTGGCCAACTTAAGGTAGAGAGAATAACCGACGCGTTGAAAATTCATTAGTCATCGTGCATTGCGTCCCCTAGAGAGGGGCAGATGGATATAAGTTGGGCTCAATACTCACCATTACCACACTTGAAACATCCTCGTTTCGAAAACGCCATTGATTCTGTGAAACAAACCCCTCTTGAAAACTAAAATTAAAGCACAGGGAACTAGTCCAAACTACACACGAAAACAACTGCTTCAAACGACTTCAACTTCAACACCTCCTTTGAAAGATGAGGAATTTCACACCAAAAAAAAAAATTTCCAATCTTATGGATGGATGAATAAAAAAGAAAGGCTTTGAGATTCATCCGCATGTTTGAAAATTTTTTCTCAAACAATGACGATGACGTAAACGCGTGACTGTGGATTCTATATTAAAAATCGCAAAAATCTGGCTCGGGCTCCTGTTATGGATATGCTAGCTAAGAACAAAGATAGATACAAGTGGCATGGTTATCCCTCCTTGATGAATCTCCCTCACCCCCTATTGAATCAGTGAAGAAGAGGGCTAGGGTAAAAGGCCACTCTATCTGGGTTTCACTCCTTCCGACTCTCTGCGAATTCCCTTTCATAGCGCAATAAGAGTGAAGTCTGGGGTATATTTGTCGTGCTAGAGGGTTCAAACCTCTTGCGCCAGAATCTACCGGTGATATCGCTGTATCTGCAAGAGAAGATACCTCTGATTCCTCCCTCCAACCGCGAGCACTTCATCAAATGGCGTCTTTTTAGTGGAGAGAGAGTAGTGATGGTCTCTAAACCCTACTGGCGAACAGCCAGGGTATATAGATATTGATAACAAAGTAGTACACCATTTCAACCGCACAGTTGAGTCGCAATGAAAAAAAAAAAAGCCAACAAACAGTCTCATGCCCGACAAGCAAAGAAAGAAAATAATAACAGTCAAAGAAACAAGTATATATATAAATATGTATATATATGTATATAAATATCTATATCCAATTTTACAACAGGCAACGTCCAAGAGAATAAATAGGTCAACACATGCGTTAGACTAAGATTGGTCTATTTTGGTCTCCAAAGTCTCGTCTCGCGTCTGCTTCAGAAACGGAATAACATTGGTCCCCCCAGTGCCCCTGACCACCTTTGACGAACCAGGCGATACCGTTTGCTCTACGCTCACATTCTCGGTGGGGGAGGCGGACCGCGAGGGAGCCGGGGTGGGCAACGGGGCGCTCGCCGACATCTCCTGCTTCTTCTCATCGCCGCTTGTGTCATTCACCACGATGGTCGTTTTTTTCGACTGGTTCACCACATAAAGCGACACCATCTGTATGTGCTTATCGCGGAACACCTTCAGCTGATCAATACAGTCGTTATAGGCTCGAACCACCAGATCGGCGTTAATATCGTTGGGGTGAGTCTGGGTGAGCCCCTGCACGTAATCCCTAATGTTGGCGGAGTCGCGTAAATGCTCGAGGAAGCGCCGGTGTTTGCCGAGCATGTACTGCCGCATTCGCTCTATGAAATTGTTTCTTCGGTTGGAGGACGCGTGGTGTGGCTGCTCACCCGTAGGACGATGCTCAACCCCGAGAGCAATGTCCAGCGAATGGATCAAGGGGCTCTGAGCCGCGCTCCCCCCTGCATATTGCCTGTATTGCCGCTCCACCACGTCGCGAGCTTCTCCTAGCGAAAGGGACGTATCCAGCTGCGGGGGCTCAACGCCCTCGTATCGTAGACCTCGCGGGAGCTCCTTCATGTTTTCCCACCCGCGCAAGAACGTTCGGACCTTGTGGTAGAACACGTGTGGATCGCAGCGCTCATACATTCGTGGCATAAGCGAGTTGATTTTCACTATAGCCGAACGCACCTCGGTCAAACTCTCCAAAAGCCTCACATGGTTCTCGGAGCGGACAGCCTGGATGGCCTCCAAAATGGCCGGAAGGGCGGGCGCCCCCACGTATTCTATTGCCGTGGTGACGAGATAGAACCAGGACTCATCGAGGGATCCGGAGTAGGTGTGGAGGGTGGTGAGGTTGTCGAGGGAAAGGGGCTCGTCTGCAAAGACTAGCCGCCAGTTCCAGAGGATGACAGAAGCGTGGCAAACTACGGGGCAAAGCCCAAGGTGATCGGCCACTTTGGTCCAGGGAACAGCGATGCATGCTGGTAGCGTCTAGAAAGAGACATCCATTCAATTAGCATTCCGTAAATAAAACTACCTTGGAGACAGAGATTTCGGGAGCAAGTCTATCTATTCCAAGGTGGCCTGATATTCTCCTCGAAAAAGAGGATAGCCGGCCACTTGTAATTACCTCTTCCACACAGGCCGGGTCTCCCCAGACATATGCATGTCCCAACATACACAGAACCAAGAAAGCCCGCTGCATCTCGCGCTCTGTCTCCAGCTTAGTAACGTCCAAAAGAGGCAGCTACATGTGCCCGTGATAATCGGGTTAAGGATTGCGGATGTGGAATTGAGCTGAACAGAGCACAGGTTACCTGGCGGATTCTTTCCCGGACTCGCCTTGTCAACAAAAGGCCGTGGAGATCATCAAGGGCCTCCTCCCATGGTGCAAATTCATCAGAGATCAGTCTACGTAGAGGGGGAGCCTCGGGCAGGAAGCCCGTTGCCGGGGAGATGCCATAGTCCTCCAGTCGAGGAATCTCGATTTCCAATGTCATTCCTACGGGATTTCGCGGGCAAATATGGGTGGAAATCAAATCCACGGTCCAAATAAACAAAAGGGAGCCCGCTGGGGGAGTCGAGGTCTATCGACTTTGAAAATCCCTACGACTTTCTATTTTGAATTGGATTTATTTGCCGGATGATTGGGTCGCTGAATAATGTATCACTCGAAAACCTTATCGGGTTGCTCATATTCAACCACTATTTTTTAATTTGTCACCTCGGCAATCTGGTGATAATAGCATGATGAAAGAAACAAGGCAAGAAAAAAACCCGGCGCGCCCCGTTAGTCATCTTCATCCATAATGGAGCGCAAAGAATGCCGCCGTCAAGCAGAGAAATGCCAGCACAAAGCTTCCGCCCAATCCCTTCGCATCCGTCGAGGCTGGCGTCCTCCCGATGCGCACTCGATGCAGCTGACGTGTTGGCGAATGCTGGTAATAAAGCGTTTGGCGTTCGCGCAAATACTCCCACGTGCCATCGCTCACCTCCACATGTACTCCATCGGGGTATTGGTACTTGGGAATAAAGATTTCGGTTATCGTGGACACTGGATCCTCGTCTAATTGTGCATCGTCCTTCGTCGTCGAGAACTGCAGCGTGTAGACTCCCGTCTGCCTGTTGAACTCGCTGCACAGGGGCATACCCGCAATTTTGGCCGCGTAGGGCCGTATAATCGCGTCGAGCGCTCGTCCTCCGACATGGATTGTGTCGTGATCTTCCTCGCTCTTCAGCTGATTCTCTACCAGCATGGAAGCTGCCTCAAGTAGGCTGGAGCCAGGAGGGGTCATTAGCCCACTTGTAGTGGCTACACATTTGGCTTTCAAGATTTCGCCATCAGAATCCCCCGGCGATAGACTTTTCGGTGTAGTCGTAGAATGACTTAGCGTATAAATTCTAAGAGGATCACAGATCAGCATCAGCACCGCATCACACACAGAGAGTTCTGAAATAATGTCACAGCTAAACCTACGAGAAATCCTCGCCTGCCCAGTGATCGCCCCGTTCATTGTCATTCACCGGATTGTAATTCCACAGCCTTCACATATTATAGATAGCCATATTCAAGCTTAAGCAAAAACGGGCAAAGCCCTTAGATATGATTGAATACATACGTAAAATGAACCATATTTCGCTCCATGGCAGTGATCACAGCGTCCAAAAAATTCGTTTGATGTGTATAATCTCCACTTGTAAATGCCTGCTTGTTATTGATGTTCATTGGGATTCCACATTCGCCCACCACGCATGGCCGCTCACCAATGCATTGCAAACCGTATCGCACAATGTTAGAGACCTGGTGGGAATAGTTTTTCTTTGCTCCTGAAATACCAAAATAGGTGGCAGAGAAGACATTCATGCCCTAGATACAGAGAAACAGTCGTGAGGACATTTTTTCAAATCATTCGAACCAAAGAAAAGATACTCACGCGAGCAAGGCCTTGTACATCATGTGTGACCCACCCATCGAAGCTTTTCGAAAAGAGCGCTTTGAGATCGTACCAGTGAGGGGCATATATGACATTATCATGGTCATTTTCGGGACTCAGCTTAGGAGGAAACTACCATCAATTTGGTGGGGTTGGTTAGTAACTCCTGCAACTAAGAGGCGAATAGGTGGAGAGGAGGTTAGGAAGGTTGCTTACATCGTTTGGAAGAGGCTCCAAAAAGATGAACGCACTCGGCAATACTTCTTGCACTGCCTTGGTGTATCGATTCACAAATGGCATGTAGAAATCCTGATAAAAATCTATCTTCTCCCCCGTTTTCGGGTTTTCGCGGAAATACTGTGGTTTCAATACTACGGGCCTCCCATCTTTATCTATATCCCATACTCCGTGCTCTCTCCACACACATCCCCCTCGATTTGGAAGCCAGGCTGAAAGCTTTTCGGTGTTGATCCAGCGGCGCGACTTTCGGCGTGTAGGGTAGGGCCATGATCGCACATATACGTCGACTAGCTGGGGAATGCCTTCCCCAAGTGCGAAAGACTGGATTGCAGAGGGAGCATCTCCGAACACGAGATTTACTACGGAATCGAACCGGTGAAAGTCTTCGAGTCCGATATAGCCCTGGTGAGGTTCGTTCATCACTTCGAAGCCAACGACCGACTCCAAATGCTTCAGCCGCCTGAAAGTACAATAGGCATTGGTTAAAAATGAAAAGTGAAAATGGGGGGAGGGGAGAGAGGAGAAGTGAAGTAATACTAACTCAGCTAAATGTGCGTAGCAAGCGATGAACCTGTCCTGCAGGAATCTTTGCACACTGTGGTCGCCATACATCCTCTTTGGCGCGAACGTGTCTCCGGCCCAAAACAAGGTGAACATAGTACAAGATGCGAGCTTCGTATAATTGGTTGGCCAGAGCATATCTGCAGGGCCAGAGGGGTCGTGCAGATGAGCCGCTCCAGCAATGGTAAAGTTGCGCATATTCATTCCTGCGACCTCAAAGGTCCAGCCGGGCGCACCAGATCCCCCCGAAAATCGGGACCATACATCTTGATGAGGGTCAATAAAGCATTTAAGACCATGATGCGCCATACGTTCAATAAGGGCCACGAGATAGGAAATGTGCTCTTCATCGTAGACCCCTCTATCGTATTTGCCAATTAGACTATGTTTGAATGATGAAAAAAAAAAAAGACGCCGATATACTTACGGGCCAGCATGCTCCAGTGACTCCCAGGTCACAATAAGCCGAATGAACGTAAGTCCCCACAGCCGTAACCGTCGAAAATGCACGTCGGCTTCTTCAAGTGGAAGCGGGCGCCCGGCAAAAGAAACCTCCGTATGTTTAAAGAATTCATCTGTGCCTGGGGTGCATGCGCGTACATCCATGGGTAATTTCGCATTTCCTCCCAGATTCACACCACGAAGCAGGCAGGTGCGATTGTGATCGTCTTTGAACCATCTTCCATCAGCGCGAATAGGACCTGACCATAAATGGGCTTCTTCTTGAAGACTCCCATTCCCTGCAGGAAGATTTCGAAAAGGAGTAGAGGGGCAAGAAGGGGGCGGAGACAAAGGATATATGCTACTTGATAATGAGGCGCGTGTGGTGGGCAGATTGAAGCTGCCCTCTCGCTCATCATGCAAGTGCTGACTCATACTCTGTCAAGTGCAAATTTCGTGTGTCAAAATTATGAAAATATTTACAGTAAATTTTCAATTTACCTCTGGACTCAATGCTCTATGGTAATTCTGCCTTAATATCGGAGGGTATATCGGAAAAAGTATAGGGGTCCAGTGGAATTAGCTCAAAACATTAATCCTCTAAAATATGCTCGAAACTATCTTCCTAGCAAACACTAATTAAGGATATTCCATTATTAAAGGGTTAACCCATTTAAGCATTTAGTGAAACTCCCATCATCCGATTAGGGAACCAGGATCCATAGTGAAAATCAAAAATCAACGTGGATAAGGGTTATATCGTATTACTCAAAGATGCATATTAATGGATCGCATCACTGCACCATCATGATGATTCTTCGATATATAACTCTGTTAACCAGGAGGATGTACTAGCCAATTTTTTATGAAATTGCTAGTAACTCTAGGAATCACGGTGAAAGCTATGCATCGATGGGCGATATTGTAACAAAGTGGTGTCAAGAATATAGATATGCAATATAGTATTGCCAGAATTTCTTTGCCATTGTCAAGACTAAGCCTGCTTCTATTAACAGGCGATAGGATTTTAACGACTTATCAGTCTTATTAGTCTCCTGCATGAAATTTTAAGGTAGCTTCCATGGGATTGAATATTTATATATTTACAAATATAAACAGTAATAAAAATTAGCGTCTCATTCGCTTTTTATAACTTTGCATCACGATGTCGTCTGTTGCCATTTGTTTCCTCATTCTGCTTGCTCCCGCCCCAGCTCCATCCTCCCCCTTATTTGCATCATCGTCCCCATTATCTCTTGATTTCTTGTTTGCATGATAAAACCGATTTGGATCCGAAAACTCTCCTGATGCAAGAAGCCGCTCATCAGTATCGTCGGGGGTGCCAGAATCGTCCGATTCAAGGAGCTGTCGCTTGGCCCTTTCGGTTGCCTCGATATTCTTCAATCGCACACTAATAAGTATGAAAAAAGGCATTAAAAGAAAGAGTTATTTGATTAATATCTAGGTTGAACCATTAATGGGAGGAGATGCGTACTCAATACCGAGATCTACTTCCGGCACTGCCATTAACATTCCAGAACTAATCGCGGCATTTCCCTCACGTATGGCTGTGCTTTTCACTTTCAAATGCTCAGGAGTATGGTAAAGTAGATCCATTGGGTCAATAGGCTTGTTTTTATCTCCCCCGTTCTCAGCCGTAGAGGATATCTGGTCGCCGCGACGTTTCCGCAATTCCTGCTCAATATACTCCATCATGTGTTTGTTCACATCTATGGTATTGGTTTGATGAGTGAACGAGTCTAACTTTAATGATTTCTCTCCCCCTTCTTCCCTAGTGACCCATATCAAATCCAAGAAGAGTTAGAAAAGATTACAGGGACAGAATAGGGCATTAGAGTATTACTTCGAATGATCTTCGCCGCTTGCTTTTGCTTTTGCGTTTGACTTTTTTTTCTCATCTCCGCGCTCCAGTTTGCGAGCATCAATGCCAAGTGGCCGCGCACGAAACTTTCTTAACTCAATAAGCTCCTCTAGTGTCTCACTAAAAACACATGAGAGCAAGAAATGTTAAAGATCTATATTATAAAAAAATGCTAAGATCGACAAGTACCTTACATCCTCCTCCTCATTTGTTCCGCTTTCTCCGTTCTTTTCGCTGCTTGTAGCTTCTTGTTCTTCCTCTAAAGTTTTTTTGCGATAATTACGCTTTTTCGGCTTGATGGATTTAAATGTGGACGACATCAATGCAATTGAGGTACCTTGGAAGACTATCGAAAACTATTTTAGCATTGAGAGGCGCAGCTCTAATGCCTTGTTAATTTGCAAAGTCTGGATTCCGATATAAATATTGATTGGAAGTCACCTAAAAGCAACTTGTAGCATCCAGGGGAGGGTGGTTTTTGAGCATGGCTCAAGTGAATATGTCATCGCGAAAAAGCTTATTTAGTTATTTTAATATTCACCTTTAGTTAGTTTAAGAGCATTAAGCGCCTAAAAAGGTAAAAATATCAACATTTTATATTTTTTTGTGTTTTAGAATATCTTCCATATGTTTTGTTATCTAACAAAAAAAAAAGGTGAAGGGCCATCATCCAAATCATACATATGGCACCACTTCATTGGAGGGGGAAAATATTAAGAAAAAAAAAATTAAAGAAGGGAAAAGTCGACAGATGAAAGGGAGGAGGGGAAAAAAGTAGAAAATGGAATGTCAGGCTAGTTAGCATTCATACCCACGCAAGTGAAATAAAACACGAAGTATATAAAACATATTTATAAAATATAATAACATTGATCAGCGTGGAAAGGCTGACGGAGGGTTAGATTCAGAACGTCTCTTCTTCATCTACCACTCCCTCTTCTAACAATCCTGCATCCTGCGGGGCCTCAAATCCTTCTTCCGTGCTATATAAGATGGCTTGAATCTCACGCAACACTGCAGAGTCTGCACCATCGGGTGCAGTCTCTAGCTGCTGTTGTACTAACACCTCGATGTCGCGCAGCTTTCCAAAGTAGAAATCCCTTTCATGCTCGAGACTCTCCGACATAATCTTCATCTCACCTAGCTGTTTATTTAATTCCACAATCATCTTGGAGGTACCGGGATCAGCCCCCGCACGAGTGCCACTCGCGGAGATACGGCCGCTTCCAAAGGCTTGGGTACGGCTAGATGGGCGTACTAGTTTTCAACAAAAAAGTATAAACAACCGCCCGTGTTAAGGAAAAATTATCCATTCTACCTGCTCCGGCGCCAGTTCGTGACGAAGGTCGTCCTGCAATGGGTTTAGCATCTACCAAGCCCTGACCTTTACGCCTTGCTAACGCATCATATTCACCGCCCGGAAAATGCTGGTCCCAAAAGCGTTTGAGCCACTGAAGGAACTCAAGATTGTCCTGCATCTATTTATTGGAAAGCAAATAATAAATAAAAGGGAATAAAATTAAACAAGAGCCAAAGCTTGATATATACTTTGCATTTAATAAGGCGCTCAACTGGGATAGGCTAGAAAGCAAGCAGACGAGAAAGTCATCAGTATCATGGTGGTTCAATGTGAATCATAGAAATTATCTTTTTACTTTACTTTATCGAGTTTATGCCGATCGAATGCACGCTGCAGCACCTTGAAATTGTCAACGTACTCATATTCATGTTTTGTCACAAATTTGACTTTGTTCATCGGCAGATCCCCATAGATCGAGTCAAGAATTTGGCAGTAAGCGGCACCTAAGTCGTAGAATGTTGTGACCATCTGTATTTTCAACGCGTTTACCCAACGGAAATCAATGGAATACCTGTTCCACATTGCTCGATTTTCTGATAATTCACTTGAAGCAAGTCGTTTAGCCATGCAAGAAGCTCTGTCCTGGATTCACCCATATTGACACTTTATTCAATTCTAATTTAGAACCCAAATTCCTATACAAAGCGTTCACCGTTATGAGAGGAGGAAGTTAGATGTTAGATGAAAAACCAAAGGGGAAAATGTAAAATCCCCAATTTCATTTTGTTTTGATGACGTAATTCTAATTGGTCAGATTTTTCGAAATAGGTTTTCGACGCGGTTTCTTCATCAGGATCCAATACACATTTTCACCGCAGACGCGTTCATTAGCATCTCATAACCAATCATAATGGTGTGTTCTTTTAAAGATTGATACAATGCCTATACCTTTTCGTTGAATTTTTTTTGGCATTGTAATTAGGCAAACGGTCAAGATCGAGCGGTGGGAGCCGCCGCACTGCTAGTGAGCGTGTTCATTTTTGTGTATTACACAATATGGGCATTAGTTCTGGTAATATAGTTATATATATACTAAACTCTTTTTGCTAGCTCACTTCCAAGATTTTCTAATCTTTTGCCATAAATTTCTTAGCCGTTTGTCGATGAGAATCAGCCTGTTCATAATTTTTTCCCCGATCGGAGCTACGCAATTACAATACCCGTCGTCCTGCTCATTTGTGGGCTCACAGTTATTTTCGGCTTCTTGGCCCTAGTTATGATCAAATCGCAAAAAAAGCGTAAGAGCAAATCGAATTAAAATTCTCAATAAATTTTTCTGTTTATTCAACATGTTGTATGTCTACATTATCGGAAATATAATAAAATGAGGTAAAGATGCTTTTTCAACCCAATTTACGGATTGTATTTTTGCTTGCGGAACGTCGAGCTCTTCTATTGCTGTCTTGTGATCCTGCTCTATCGTTGTCTTGGTACTTGCCTCGGCCCTTGCCTTTGCCAACATTAATCTTGAATGTCATTTCCATGCCTCCGCCTATCGAGCGCCGCATTGAGTCAGCTTGTACCCTCTCGGATTTGACTCGTTCGCCGAGTGGTTTCTTGGATAATTTGGTATCATTGGTGGCAATAGAATTCTAGAACAGGCGAGGACAAGACAAGAAGATCTTAGTAACTAAGTTCAATTTGACGGTTTTCCAACCCATCCCTTACCATTTCAATCATTCGAGGTCCTCTTACTGGCTTCTTGTCTTTCACTTGCGGTACTGAGCGAATGCCTTGCTCCTTTGGCATCTTCTTGGCTGGCAAGATTTCTATGGTGAATAGGTGTTAGAGGAGCTATGGTACGATAAAAAGTGATGAGGACTCGTGACTCGTACCTTCTTCGCTCTCATAATCCATGGACGCATCCGAGTCTACTTCGCTCTCCTCCTCCTCTTCCTCCTCTTCCTCCTCCTGTTCCATATCCTCCTCATCCGAGTCATCTCGCTTCTTCCGCCTTGTTGGGTTCACCAGTTTAAATTCATTCGACTCCTCATCCACTTGGAACTCAGGGTCGTTAAACATTTGCGCAAACCGAGAATCACTAAGTACACCCTCTGTCTCTCCTTCTTTATCAGACTTCTTCTTCTTCTTTTCGTCTCGCAATAACCGACTAGCAAGCTCCCGATTGACCTTGGGCAATTTCGAGGTTGCTCGGATACGGCTTGCTCGCTCTTTCTCAAGTTTCTCGCGTATGGCTTTCTCGCGGTATTCAGCATATGCAAACGGATTGGCAATAAGGCGTGCCTTCTCGTACAGTCGGAGGTCCATGAAGAATCCATGCATGTATGGCCTTAGCATGTTGGAGCCAATGAGATGATCCAAATTCAAGGCCGAGAGTTCCTTTCGAGTTACAAATTTATAGTCTTCGTATACATTGGTCTGAGGATTCTCTTCCATCTCCTCCTGGAAACATGCAACAATTAAAAATCTCGCTATTCAAATTGGTTAAAATAGATGGGAGAATAAGACTTACAGTAAGATTATCCAAGAATGAACACCATTTTGGTGCAGGACCAAGCGCAGGGATATAGTATGTAAGCATCTGCATTCCCTCATTGGCAACAAACATCATCCCCGAGTCGGGCACCATACACACATCATTGATATCGGTTGCAGGCTCAATCGACGTAAAATGTTTCCCCTGGTTGGCAAATATCGCCATTAGCGGTCCATCCTCCACATAGTCAATAACTGAAAAATGCAACTTACGTGAACCCGATCCCATATCTTGATAATTTTACAATCTGCGACCACCACTTTATCTCCGCCATCTCCTCCTTCTAACGAATCCAGCCAGTGAATATTCTTGATGGGATACCCATATTGATGGTCCTTTACTATCCATGGATTTGCTGTTCGAAGATCATACAACATAGTCAATCCCGTAGAAGTTCCTACCGCTAGGCTGAGGCCATCGTTCCTGCTCTTCAAAGCACTTATTTCGAAGCCACCTTCTCCACTTCGGGGTGGCAACAAACCTACACGTGAGCGAGAGCGGGGATCCCAAAATTCAACCGTGCCATCAGCGGTACCAAACGAGAAGAGTTGATGAGCAGGGTTAATATCGATGGCATTGATAGCAGTGGCATCAGTCTGGATTGGATTTAGGAATCGACCTTGATCAAGATTGAGGCGATACACTTCGTTGCCAGCCCCACCAACCAGGAGATCGCATGTTGGAAAGTGGTAGGATAGATCTCTTCCAAACTACGAAAGTAACTATAAGTTGATTGTTTCTAGAATTTACTGATTGAGTAGTTAAAGACGTACTCTTGGAATTCTCGTCCTGTAATGGATCCCACCCTGTGCATGAAATTCGATTGACCGATCATTTTGTAGCAGTACAGATTTTGTCCAGTCATCTGACAAGATCTAATCGAATATTCAGAGAGTTAGCAGAATTCGAAGAGATATTAAATAGGGTTCTAAGGCGAATACGAACCACAAAATTAACATTTTCTGCATCTGTATGCCGTTCAAATTTTATTGACATTTGTGAGTATTCGTATACCCGCATCTGAGGCTTATAGACGCCTAAAAAAATATAAAATCTTATTAGCCACCATGATCTCGGGCGAAAGGAGGATATTTAAATCGAGAGAATGTACCTGTTGCCATCACATATTTTCCGTCTCTTGTTGTCTTAATTCGTAGGCTTGCCTCTGGGAACTCAAATTCTTGTATAAGCTCAATCCGCGATCTCCATTCGGGATCATCTTTGAGGGCCCGGCGCTTTTTTCGGGCAAGCCAGTCTGGTATAGAGCGGCTACCCTCACCGCCTGAAACTGTATAGACTTTAACGTTATTGGCGTTGGTGACGTGAAGTACCATCGCTTTATATTATATGAAACGGATTAAGTCTTGAGAGCCGTTCATCTATTTGTTTACTTCGGTTCATTGTCCGAAAATAACAGTCAAGGACGGTCACGCTTCAATTATCTACAGATAAATTAGGGGTGATCTAGCTAGCCTGTAACAGG
>NW_027192204.1:71068-107627 GCF_041956535.1 Calcarisporiella thermophila
TGTTACATAGCCATAATTTCTGTAAACGTGCTAAATAGTTAAATTCCGATAATTCTTGAATTAACTACAGGCATTAATTTTTATTGTATACAAATATTTAAGCATAGCTATGTCAAGCAAATTGGTTTCAAGCTAAATAGAAAATGGGTAACAAGGCAAACGAATTTTGCACCCAAATAGGTCGTCGTTTTTATATACAATCATTTCTCCATGTATACATGCTCGCCTCGCTCCACCAACTCCATTACCCGATACCATCGCCCTGAAATAATGCCTCGCATGTCAAGCCACTCCATCACCTCCTCTGGGGTTATTTCCTCGTTATTTTCATTTTCATCCTTATTCTTCTCTAGGTCCTGAAGCTCGGCAGCAACAATCTGGCGAAGACGGTATTTCAAGTGGTGAAGTTCATGATAAGCTGAGCTCCTAGTGTAGCAAAATTTCCCAACTTCGTACTCGATGCCATTTGACTTTTTGGTATCTTTCTCCTCTTTTTCTCTATTTCCGTCTAATATTCTCACCTCTGGCGTTTCCTGATGTCCATCCTGACCATTAACAGCCCATTTTTTCTCGATGGGTGCAAGCGTTGTTCTGTCATAAGCGTGTCCCCCAAATCTTACAATATACGTAGCACCTCGATCCGAGCGATGGCACACTTGACACCCGCCCAAAAAACCCCCCGGCAATTTGGTTGCATAATATTCTGGATATCTCTCCATATCCATAAGAAACGAAGAATCCCAAGCCTGACTCTGCATGACGTCCTTGTAGGTTGAAATGTATTTGTCAAGCGCTTGGAGTGGTAATCGAAAGCTGGCTGCAAACACAGAACAGCGAAAAAAAAAAATTATAAGCCATATTGAAGTAATAAAAAACTATATTCAAGCTCGGAATACTTACGTTCTGCTGCAACATTCACACAATCTAGATCCAAGACCAAGTACACAAGATACTCGACCAGAACACGGAAGTTAGTGCCCATCTCTTGTTTACTATCCATTCTAAATTCGTCTTAAAAATCAGGGTAAGGCTTAGGGTTGGCACCATATCTTGAGGAAAGGATTTACAGCCCTTACCAGGTAGTGCAATAACTTGCCGACCATTGACATTATCATCTCCGTCATCATCATCGACTATAAAGTCCCCCATATCATCGTCCTCTTCCAATAAACCATCGTCTTCAATATCTTCTACCCACGATGTCGTCCTATTAGCAAAATATCTTTGTATACCATCCGCTGTAAGAGTTGCTCTTGTATATGAGGGAGGTGCGCCAACTATCTCGAGGTCGTCTTCATCGTCAGTAGAGAAATTATTTTGCTCATTATCAGAGCTTTTCAACTTTTTGGCCTTCATTTTTTCAAGAGCTCTATTGAAACTGGACACACGTCGACCCCGCGTACGCCTTTCGATAATATCTAAGATGAGAGATTTTTGACAAATATATACCT
The DNA here is from genome assembly GCF_041956535.1 of Calcarisporiella thermophila. Classification (NCBI taxonomy): domain Eukaryota; kingdom Fungi; phylum Calcarisporiellomycota; class Calcarisporiellomycetes; order Calcarisporiellales; family Calcarisporiellaceae; genus Calcarisporiella; species Calcarisporiella thermophila. The sequence continues at coordinate 72,520 of NW_027192204.1, forward strand.
CCTCATGTTAACTCAAAATAAAGGGGTAGCTCTTACTTGACGCGTCTAAATCATTTGCCTCTTGTACCAGCTCCTCCTCAGTTTCTTCTTTCTCTAAATCACTTCCTTCTTCTGAACGTTTCCTCCTTAGTAGACGTCGCCGCTCATTGAGTGCTGTGTCTTTATCTGCACTATCGTCTCCGCCCTCGCTTAATACTTTAAAATTTCCATTTTTCCTTCTTCTCACCAAGGGTATATCTTGCTCCTCATCCTCGCTGTCTTCTCTTTTATCTGCGCTGGTTTCATTCTCAAGGCGATTTTTCACAGATCCAAAAAAATTACGCCTCCGGCAATTTACATGGATTATTTCGTCTTCACCACTCTCTTCACTGTAGATTATTCGAGTATTATGTAAAGACTCAGTCACATTGTTTGTCTGTGGACTATTGTCTAGGGGTCTCGGCGGAGAACTAGGGGGTAGATATGTCACTGAAGGGGAAGGCGGTGGATTAATCTCGGCTTCGGAAGAAGGTACAGGTTCAGGACACCTTGGTTGGGTAAAGACAGCATTGGATCGTGGGAAAAATTGATCAAGACGAGTTTGACGTTTTGGCGTATAGGGCTGTTTTTTATGGGTCTTTACCTGCACCATTCTAATACATTAAATAACTCAATACGCGCGTAAGGTGACAATTATCCACGAGCAAACGCGAGAGATTAAATGACAAGTGAACAGTCACAACTTAATTTTTATATTTCATTATATCCATGTAAGCGAAATCATTCGAATGCCTAGGAGTCTGCTTCGAATGCTAACGCGCTTTAACATGCCGTCACAGAAAGGAAAGTCCGTATATTATGCTGTTAGATCTGGTAGGAAGCCTGGAATCTATTCAACATGGTATCGATAAATCTTTGGATCCTCCCGATTTTACCTTGACTTATAACAGATTTTTGGCAGGGAAGAATGCAGAGAGCAAGTGGATGGGTATAGCGGCTCACGCTATAAGAAATTCAAAATCCTAGAGGAAGCGAAGAAGTTTATAGAAGTAGCTGGCAATTCTCAATCTAACACTACCCCGGCAATAGAAGCACCATCGCGCTTACTGCAATCCAGAGATGAAATCGTCAAGTCAATAAATCGCAATGCCAGCCCTCCCCCTTTGTTCAAAAAAGAAATCAAGGAAGAATTTGATTGTAACAGTAGCATGCGCAACAAGAAACGTAGGATTTCAAGAGGAGCAGAGAAACTAAGAGGAATGCCAGACAATCTTCAATCAAAACCTGCCACCCATAGAGAAAATCAATCGAACTTACTGCAAGCACCAACAGATAATATTGTATCGGAAAAGTCTAGGGACAGAAAAAAGCCAGCATACCAGCGTGAATCTTTAGCATTGACTTCATCCTCAATACCCTTGATCTCACCTTTTGACACCTCACCATCACCGAGACAACCTACCTTTCGCACCGTTACTGATTCTTATGGTCAGCGCTGGTTATTTTCATCAGGGGATAACCAAGATTCCAGGCAAAGCATTGGGGATAAACCGGTCAATTCGCCTGCGATTGCATCCCCTGAGGTGAAGCACGTAAAAATCAAAAAATCTCAGCTTGGAATGAAAAATAAATATTTCCCCGCAGATGAAGGTGAAGCAAGTTGGAAGGGGGAGGAGAGTGATATGAATGGGGAAATGGAAATGGACTATAATGCGGACTCAGTCCCACCGAGTTCGTTAGAATCGAATTCTAGTTCGCGTGATCGTAGACCCCTAAGATCACACTCTCATAAGCCCTCTCATCCTCAATTGGAGTCAGGCGAGGATCATTCTGATGCCAACAGTGCTAGTGACAGAGATCATAATCAATTCGTATTGCCTTCTAAATCAGAAAAACCTAGAAGGCACCGCCCAAATCTACGCTCTATCATTTCTTCGGATGAGCCTCCCTCAGATTCAAGTTCTGTTGTCGTCTACACTGACGGCTCTACTTTCCGCAATGGAAGGATTGGTGCACGCTCAGGAGTCGGAGTATGGTGGGGCCCAGGAGACCCGCGCAACGTGAGTGAGCCACTTTGTCCTGGACCACAAACAAACCAGAGAGCAGAGGTCTATGCGGTGATCAGGGCGTTAGAAGTGTGTGGCAACGAGAATATGCGTTTAGAAATTCGAACGGACAGTGCATACCTTATCAACTGTAACTATTTTCAAGTTTGTTTGATGTTTTTATGGCAGTTTCTTTATTGATTTTGTCTTGGTTAACCTGGCCAACTCTGCTGAATATAGGCATGACTAGATGGTTCAGAAAGTGGGATGGTAACGACTGGAAGACAGCCGGAGGCAAACCCGTTGAGAACCAAGACCTGCTTCAGCGGTTGCTTTATATGCTACGGAACCGCCCGGGCCCAGTAGAGTTTGTGAGTACTCCTTTATTTATTTGGAATAGAATTGGGTGTATTGCCGTTCGCTTTTTCATCCATATTTCAACTCTATGGCAGATTTTTGCTTTATATGCCTGTCCTGCATTCATTAACATATATTAATTGTGATTTATAGAGACATGTACGAGGACACGCGGGCGTCCTTGGAAACGAAATGGCAGACCGTTTGGCTGTGGCGGGATCCAACATGAACATTTACAATATCACAGAGCATTCACCCATTTAATTCGATTAACTTTTTCTAGTCATAATAAACATAATACATTATTGCGAGGCATCTCGAGGGAGGAAAAAAAAAAAATAGATAGGTAAAGGATATGAGAATTATGAAAGTTAAATGGGCAAATTCAAATAAGAGGGCAGATTCCTGGTGATGAAATACTAGAGAAGCGCCAAAACTCCACACAATCCCCAGAACACTACCGTTCCCATGCTGGACATGTGAATTGCGCCAGGCGATTTCGCGCCATTGTTGCCGGTTGATCCTGTAGATGTTCCATTAGCTCTATCCTTGACTTTGTATCCTAGAGCCCCCAACACTTGCAGCAATCGCGGACCCAATGGTCCATCACCTCCTCCCCTCTGCACAGCTTCCTGAAGCGATAAGCCCTTATCCTGCAAGAATCGCATCAAAAAGTCCGAAGTGTTGGTATAGGTAGCATAATCTACGTGGGAGATACTTGATCCATCTGCAAACGGTTTGATGCCTGTTTCCACCACAATAGGCGAAGTGTCGGAGGAAATGTTGGGGAGAGGCGGTGGCAATAAACCAAGCTTTCCTTTTGTCGTCGCCAGCTTCAACATCCCGGCTCCCAATACTCTGTACGCATCAGAGCCTGAGAGCTCTGATACGAACTCTTCCGCCGACGTGAACACTTCGCATTCCCCTTCACGCTGCCCCTTAGAATTAACACAGAAACTGTTCAAACGCCTTGTGAAGTTGGAAGTGGGGACATTTTGAGGAAGTGTGGCTAGCAGGCGGTCAAATGCATATTCATGAAATCCAGTGAATTCGAACTTCTCTTTTGTATCGGGCACACCAAACCCTTGATCAGGGTTAATATCAGGGGTAAGTGCCACGGGCGACTCATTAAAGTAATCGTTCCAAGAACTATTAATAAAGTAAGATGGACGAGGACGTTAGACACTATCTACAAATATATTTTCTGTGGAGAAAATCATGGAATATTCAGAAAACAAGAATCACATACCTAGTGAAGCCAAGACCATGAATCATTTCATGTAAGACTACAAAAAGAAAATCGGACTCCTGCGGCCCTATCGGTGTCCCACTTGTATTGAACCAGAAATTAGCATCCGCATTAAATAAAGCCTGGATATCAAATTTCCCAAACTCCGGATGACTTGAGATGTTGAGCTGCTTCACCAAGGCCTGGGGATAAAAGCGAGTTAACCCGTCGCTATCCTTGATTGGAATTACTCGGGCAGGTGAAGCTCCTCCAAGAGTAACAAACTTTTGCTGTTTTCGCTGAGCAGCTTCTTCGCAAGAACTTTCGTCAAACGAGGCGTTGCAAAACGAAAAGTACGACGCGTTCACTTTAATCGGCATCTGAAACTCAATATACTCGGATATGATTTTTCCAGCTCGCTCAAAAGCATCTCGTGCCAAATCGCAACCTGTCGTGGCATTGCAGGAGAAGTCAATTTCAAAACCGCTACCGTTATTAGGAGCAACTATCAAGTCGTGCAAGGATTGAGGGCGATTCAAGACAGCGCACGGAACGAGTTTATATTGTGAGTGTTTGAGAGGATTATGGAACTCGATGCAATATGTTTGTGGTTGCTGTTGCTGGGCCTTCACGCGTGTCAGCTCAAAAAAAATAAGCGACACTAAGCAAAGTGGGAAATAATACAGCGTGAGATGCATGAAGTTGAGATGAAGGCGTGCTAAGTGACAAATAATTTAAATCAATTGTCGTAATTGAAGAAAATGAGTGTAGTTTTCGAAACGAGACTACAGAGAGATGCAAGTGACTAGGGAAAAAAGTGATGCGAGATTACGTCTTGATTGAGGCAAACCCCAAGTCCAAGATCTAAAAAGATATTATTACCATATCAAGACGAATGAACTCATAGGTTAGGTTTTGAGAATACGATAAGCTCATCAAACCATTGGCTAGGATTCCAAATCATCCTAAGCATGCATTTAATTTACAAAGAGAGCTCCGCTATATACTACGAATACTCTTCAAACAAGTTATTTCGATTACTAAAAAGATTCGAAGAAAGGAGGGAAAAGGACGCAAAAGGACATCTGGCTTGTAATCTAGAACATAGAGGGTCGCTCTGGTAGAATCTGGCACAAGCAAACATACCCAGCCAATCTCCAAAAACCATAATACGCCAAAAATGAAAGTAGAACTGTATTGATACTCTGGAAATTAATGATCGCGTGTGCATCCGGGGAATTCGCATACGCACGTGATTCGAGCATTATAATGTACTAGTGCATAAGCCTAACTCTAATAGGAACGGATGTTCAATCGCAAAACTAAAACAATTTTCTTTCTTTCGAATTAGACGTGGATAAAGATTGATAAGCATGTATAGGATCTCTACAGGGTTTGTCCTTTTATATTCTCTCGTATTTGGCATATTTGCAATCCAGGGAAGTGATCAAAATCCCTCTTTGCATTTATTCGAGGATTCTCGATTAAAAACCCTGCGTCGACAAAGCATACGAAAAGGTATACACCCTCATTTCACTTTATCAAAACTACTTTGGTTAGCAATATCAGATTGCTAGGACTTATAGATCAAAGCAGCCCAGAAGTTCACAGCCTGCTGTACCGAGACGATGACTTCGATACTGCTGAAGTACCGAGTCGATGTAAGTCAACAAAATTCCCTATAATTATCTCCCCGACCTTAAATGCGCTTTGAATGCTATAAATTCATAACTAAACCGACCGAACTAGACGCATATATTTACAAGCACCTCATTAACAACAATGCTTTTATGATATCCTCTAACAAGTTTATGGCATTTACCCCAATTGATCTATTTCAGATGAACTGAGTGTGATACGAAGTGCTCATGATTCAAGTAATGATAATTCCGGCAACGAATGCTGGTATAAATACATTCGCTGCAATGAAAACTCTTTAAAGAGTTCACAGTCGCACAGTTTTCGGGGTAATTTACGCGGGATTAGTCATAAGCGCGAGTACAGGCATACACCACGAATTGCTCGGCCACAACTAGCTAGTCTATCTGATTCGAATAATAAGGCAATATCCAAAGCTTCCGATAAAAACGCTAAAGGCCGGATTCGTATACGTGACGCATACAGTCCTCATGAACAACCAACTCGTTACCGATGGACTTATTATTGGCTTGCTGATGAACGGAAGGAATTGAACCATCATCCACCATATCAAAAGTTGAGGACATGCAATGGTACTCTGTTACATGAAACTACGCAAAAGTTCGCAGAAAAAGCAAGAATGGAAGGAACAGCGATCTTGAGAGATGGCCGCATGATTAATTTGAGATGCGATTGTAGAGGCGGCTTCGACTGTTTCATGCTCGTTGATACCACGACATATCCCTTTGGAATTGGAAAAGAGGGTCGCGCCTTATTTCCGTTTGTCAGCGTCGGTACGTAAACCCAAACGTATTTTGTATTTCGCAGTCTAATTCCCAACCTATATCTTATGGTCAAAAAGCATCTAATCTGCACACTGCCGGTACTCTTCTTTATATTGCCGACATTGATGGTTGGATTCTTCCGGACAATAAAACCAGGCATAACGGATGCGTACGAGTGGATGATGAAGGATGGAGTTTAGAAAAGCTTCACCTGGACTTCTTCGTCGTCAATGAAGACAACTACAAATATCTTGACAATATTCACGGAAAGGACTATGTATCTGCTTATCCAAAAAACTGTGAAATCAAGAGCTATTGTAAGTGACTCATTAAATCTTGTTATTACAGTACTAATTCATAATTTTTAGTGGTCAAAGAGCATTAAAGTAAGCAACTATCCAAGAGTTTCGATGGGGATCATCTATGATATAAATGCAGTCTGTTATTTTCCTTGCAAAATCAGCCACCTCTGTTGAAAACATATTGACCTTGGGCAGCATTATTGACGAGAACTCATGCCAAATTAGTTAACCTTAATTATGCAAGCTAGAATTATGAAGATGCATTGCTTTGTAGCATTCAAGATGCGTTTATTTCGACTTTTAACCTTATAACCTTTATTATACATTAAGTGTGTACTCTAGAATTCTATTTAGACGATTCGATTTTTATTTTGCAACGATTCGTTAACCTTGCTATTTAGTGACATTGCAACTAAAAGTGATTTTACTATTGAGTCCCATCTAAAATGCGTTTCCCACGTTGAAATATTTCCAGTCACGCAAGCTGTGCCACCTAGCGGCAAATGGCTACACTTATTGGACGACCTAGATTTCAGATCAATATTACCCCGCTCAGTTTCTCACATCCCTGCCTGCAAGACCTCGCCCTTTATTGCGATCAAGAGAATAGTGATGGATGTATTAGCCAAAGATGCTGTATTAGGAAAAGAAGAGCTCCCAAATTCATCTACTGGGCTTTCTAGTGTCGAGAAATGTGATAAAAGCTTGTCCAAATCACTAGAAAATAAGGCATCCGGCCTTAATCATGAGGCCGTGCGCCGCCTCGTTTTAAAGCAAGATCTCTTTCTGATCCCTTTCCTAAGTCTACTGTACTTGCTTAGTTTCCTGGATCGAATCGCAATAGGCAATGGCAAGATTGCAGGGCTTGATAAAGATCTCAACTTGACTCCATCTGAATATAATTGGAGCTTGAGTATTTTCTTCTTTCCGTACGCACTGTGCGAGGTGCCTTCCAACATATTGCTGAAACGTTTACGACCAAGCAGATGGATTCCTAGGTAATATCTCCGAATTCTTTTTCAAATTTTGCTTCTTATATTAAATACCGTGGTACGGATTAAATAGCATTATGGTTGTATGGGGCGGAGTAATGATCGCAATGGCGTTTGTACGAAATTTTTCAGAGTTAATGGTAGTGCGGTTTTTCCTAGGGTAAACATTTTTAGCTGCTGTATAGATGAGCCCGAGATGATTGATAGATATTGCTGTTAGATTGGCAGAGGCTGGTTTATTCCCAGGAGTTGTATATTACATTGTAAGTCCAACTTCTCTTTTCATATACAATAACACTATCCTCACACTTTTATTTATCACATTAGACTTTCTGGTATTGCAGACGTGAACAGGTATGTCAATTTATTCACTTTATAACTTTTGAATATATGGCTTGAATTTTACCCTTCTGTAGAGCTTCCGTATTGCTCTCTTCTTCTGTGCTGCAAGTATTGCAGGCGCATTTGGTGGGTTCTTGGCGTATGGCATCCAACAGATGCATGGTCTAGCTGGACTAGCCGGCTGGCAATGGTAATTTAATAAAACTCGATACTTCAATTTATTTGAATCAAACTTTGTCTCATTTTTAGGATCTTCGTCATTGAAGGAGGAGTGACCGTGCTTGTTGCCCTCCTCTCCTACGCTATCATCGCGGATTCGCCGGAGACAGCCTCATGGCTTACTTCAGAAGAACGCATGCTGGCAATGCGGAGGCTGCGAGAAGACAGCGTCGGAAATGACGAGGGATTCAGTTGGAAGCGAGTAAGTTAGGGATATTGACTATTTGCGATTCAATAGTTAACTAGAGCTATTTTTGTTTCTAATAGGCCAGGGCTGCTTTTCTAGATCCTAAAGTGTATTTATACATGACTATGTATGTTGGTACTTTGATCCCCCTTTTCTCCTTTAGTTTGTTTATGCCTTCAATAGTCTTTGGTAAGTGTGCTTGATGGATACGTGAAGGGATAGGACTAATGCGTTTTTTGTCTTCAGCTATGGGATTTTCCAGCCTCGAGGTATGGCTTACATTATTCTTGGAATGTTAGGCTCCATTGATTGATTTTGACTTATTTCTAGGCTCAACTCCTTAGCTCGCCTCCCTATGGTATCAGTGCCTATTTTCATCCCCCAAAATTCTATATAATTGACCGATATTTTCTCTTTCTACTCGTAGTCGTTGGATGCCTGGCCACCATGATAGTCGCATATATCTCCGATCGTTATCAACGTCGTGCCCCTTTTGTTCTGATATTCTCGCTGGTTGGTGTTCTGGGCTACGTGCTTCTGGCCACGCTCACCTCGACTGCTGGTCTGTACACTTCGCTCTATATCGTTGCTCTCGGATTCTATCCCGTTATTCCTGTGTCCATCTCATGGCTTACGAATAATATTGCGGGTGATACCAAGAGAGGGGTTGCAAGTGCCATGATGATATCTTTTGCAAATTTATTAGGTGGATTGCTTGGAAGTCAGCTGTATAGAGAGCAGGACAAGCCACGATACGTGTTGGGACATGCCATTAATGCGGGGTTCATGAGTGCTGTTTTTCTCTTCTCAGTGGTGCTATATTTCGTGTTGAGAAAAATGAATGAAAATAGGGAGAGGGGAAATTGTGTCGATATCTCTAAGTTGACGAGAGAAGAGATAGAGGATTTAGGAGATAGGCATCCAAATTTCCGTTACATGTTGTAGCAAATCCTATTTATTATTTAATAGATCATGAAAAGCGCTTGCAGTTCATACTTCATGAGGACAAGGCCTTCGATTCGAAATCCAGCGAAAAGTTCAATATATAACATAGAAAATTTATCGATCATAAAAATAAAGTGCGACAACTACATTTTTTTCCTTATCCATTTTCTGATCAATAGAACTTCCTCTAAGCGATTATTAACACATAAGTTAATCCGATAGACCTCCTCTTTAAACTCCTGTCCTTCTCTACAATGCTTAGCGGCAATTTGCTGGCGATACAGATAAATCCCTTCATAATTAAGCGGAAAGGATGGGAAAATTGTATGGGCCTGAGGCAGACTTTACTACTGATGAAAGGAAGAATAATTGGGTCAGAAACCTCTCACGGTTGGATCTAATACCACCTAATGCCTACGATGTACTCGCCCTTGCGTCTTGCCTGAGCAATGATGCTTGGAAGTACGACGCGAACCTTGTGGACATTTTGAAAGAATTGATACTCATCCTCGAGACGATTGGAAGTTCTCTTTTGTTTCGTCCAAGCCTAGCTGTTTCTCTGGTGCTGCTTTATCCCCACGTGGAGTTTTAAAAATGCGCTGTCTTCTTGAGATATTTAACTCCACCACGATGACCCTTGTGCATTTTAATTTAATGCTTTAATTCATCCAATAAATAGCCTATAGGCTAACATCTGGTTTCCGGCAAGGCAATACAATAGCATTGTTTCGAGAAGAAGTGTGTCGAGTTAAAAGGGAGGGTAGCTGAAGAGATAAACATATCCGACAAATGTGATAAAGTACAGCAAGAATTCTCTAGCAATTCGATCCATCTACCAACCATAATTCTAGGCAATCGAATATACGCTTCGGAGAGCCAAATTGAGGCACGTGCATTTGCAGCTTACACGCGACGATCATATTATATAATAGTGCTACAATAGCCATTACAAGCATTTTTTTATATTTCCCATATATCCTTAGTAAACCCATCCTTAACGCCCTCCTCCCCCTCCCCGATTAAATAGATTTTGGCAGAATGAAAACAATAGTCCTTTGCGAACTGATTATATTCATTGCTGCCTTTTCCTTTGCGCAGATTTCCTCCATTAACCAAGCCCGCACTCAATGGATTCAGCTACTTACAGGTGGTTCTAACTACGATGCTAAAGATCCACAGATATCAGCAGCCCTAAAAAGGTCAGAGGATATTGCACGTAATCACTGGAAGACACTTGACACCTCACCTAACCGCACCGCGCTCTGGTCGGATTTGAGAAATACTGGTGGAGAAGATACCGGTTCTGCAGTAACTAGGTTGAAATCAATGGCGCTGGCTTTTGCAAGCAAGGGTGGAAATTTAGAGGGAAATACGAGCCTATCCGAGGATATTGCCGATGGATTAGACTGGATTAATAGGAATCGATACAATGAAACCACGAAAGAGGAGGGCAACTGGTGGTGGTAATATGCTTATGTTCATTCCATAAACCCCTTTCAGCCCTTTCCATTCAAGATTATTATTACGTTAAACTAGGTGGGAAATCGGCATTCCAAATCATCTCCTTGATACAATGGTTCTACTGGGCAAGGAGCTCTCTCCTAGCTTGAATGCTAGGCTTACCCGCGCCATTCTCCGTTTTGTCCCAGATCCCACATATCGCACGAATCTGCCAAAACTCGAAGAAACGGGGGCCAACCGCGCAGATAAGGCTTACATCACGGCGCGCCGTGGAATTGTGTCGCATAACACAACGGCAATTGAGGTCGCAAGGGATGCACTTACCAAAATCTTTGATTACGTTACCACTGGGGATGGGTTTTATACTGATGGTTCATTTATACAACACGGCAACTTCGCCTATACCGGCACCTATGGCGAGGTGCTGCTGGAGAGCGTAGCAGGAACTATGAATGTACTTAGGAACACAACCTGGGCAGTATCGGTCTCCTCTTCCAACAATGTATTTAAATGGATGTTTGACTCCTTTGAGCCAGTTGCCTTTCGCGGCCAAACCATGGCTCATGTGAGAGGGCGCGCGATTTCTCGCGGCGACAACACCGACTTCGACTACGGTCAGTCGCTAGTAGGGACCTTTTGCCTACTTCATCCTTTGGCCCCCTCTAATCTCCAGAGCCGTATCGCGGCTTTCGTAAGAGAGATGGTTGATTCCTCAGCCAAATATAACAATTATACCACGACAGCATCTGTCTCACAGCTTATTGCTTATGACAGTACCATCAAAGATAGCCGTTCCCGCCGAGGAGATTTGGTTCTCCACAAAACCTTTGCGAATATGGACAGAATAGTGCACCACCGTCCTGGATATTCATTCAGCATTTCTGCACGTAGCAGCAGAATCGCAGACTATGAAAGTGGCAATGGAGAGAATTTAAAAGGGTGGTACACCGGAGAAGGCATGACTTATCTTTACAACCACGAACTCTCCCATTACACGAACGGATTCTGGCCGACAGCGGATATGTATCGCCTTGCAGGTACCACCACTGCTACGGAAGAGACGTTTCCTCGCTCAGCGAACGATAATAAATTTTCCATTGCGCTGGGGGATGAGGCGTGGGTGGGCGGTATCACACTTTATGAGAAGGAAAAAGGCGGGGTTGGGGCGTTTGGGATGCGATTCAAGGGTCTGCCGGACAAGCCCACTGGAAAAAAGAACACGCTGGTGGGTACGAAGTCATGGTTCATGGAGGGTGACGTGGTGGTTGCACTTGGAGCGGGAATATCTGCGAACGGAGTGAAAGTTCAAACAACGGTTGAAAATCGAATGGTGCAAAAGGGAAGCTGTTTCCTTTCGAGCGAGAATGATGGTAATGAGGACAACACTAACACACCGAGCTGGGCTCACCTTAACGAAGTTGCCGGATATCTTTTCCCGCGCGGAGGCAATCTTCAACAAGTATGCGAGGATCGTACTGGCAAGTGGTCTACCATTCATCCTGCCGCACCGCCTGTGACCCCAGATCAAATCACGCGCAGATATGCGACCCTTTGGTTGGATCACGGCGGAAACCCACAGAACGCTACTTACGAATACTATATCTTGCCGGGTAGTAGTAAAACGGAAACTGCCAAATACTTGGAAACTGTGATGAAAGGTGGAGGCATTCAAATTGTCAGAAATACACCCCAAGTACAGGCGGTCAACAATACTGAGTCAGGGATTTTGTCAGCCAACTTCTTCGCAGCTGGAAAAATTGGCATCATCGAAGCCCAACAAGCTTGTTCTGTGGCAGTTGATATGAAAGCAGAGGGAGGCGGCACACTTGTTGCTGTCTCGGATCCAACCATGAAACTGTCTCAAGTCGTGATTCTACTGGAAGGACGACACACCGCTACAAAATCAGATGATAAAATTAAAGTCGACTATGTCAAGGGACAAACGCGAATCGCTATCGACACGGCTCAAGCACGTGGAAAGACCTTTTCCATTTCCTTGAAAAAGCAAAACGACGTCTAATCCAGGGTCCGAAGAAAGAGAAATTTGTATTTATACTTTGAATGGAAATACAAGCTGCTCTGGAGTATGCAATAATAATGCATTCACTAGGAGAAAACATGATTACATTCGAACTATTAATTAGAAAGAATTAAATATTATAATAAAACTTATCTTGGTTGCGAGTTATACTATTAAGTATATATATAGGGCTGAGCAAGAAGAAGATACCTGCAATAGTCTTGAAATTTCTTATCGGATCATATCATACATCATTCAAGTGAGCTTTGATGTATGACACTTCTTGCAAATGAAAAAAAAAAAATCAAAAAGATATGCCGGAAGTGGGGTTCGAACCCACGCCTTCTTGCGAAGAGTGGAGCTTAAATCCACCGTCTTAGACCTCTCGACCATCCCGGCTTGCCAACTTTGGAAATCGGAACTATAAAAAGCCAAGCTCTCTTATCCGAAAATTGAGACATAATACCAAGCAATTTAATTTGGATGACGTGAATGGGGGACTAGCTCAAATGGTAGAGCGCTCGCTTAGCATGCGAGAGGCACCGGGATCGATACCCGGGTTCTCCAAACTTTTTTCGTTTTTTTTTTCCAAAAACACTTCGTAAGCTCTCTGGCTGGACGGATTCACTCCCCAAAAGTTCCCAAGTTTAAAACCGGTTTCTTTTGCTGTGACAAATTCAGCATGAAGTAATAATTAGAGTGTTGCATGTGTATTATAGATAGATGAGATTACAAGATTGAGTTCATCGTAAAAATAAGGCCGCGGTTGTTTCATTACTAAATCTGCATAACACAATACGCAAATGTACTGTGATTAAGGAAAAACACGCAAATGAAAATATTTAATAAATTTTATGGGTGGCCGAGGTGGACAAAGCTTGAGCTTAGTCCGCCCCTCTCCTCCCGCAACCGCATGCACAAGCATTCAACATCATCACCACGCCTATTCGGAGTTGAAACATAGGGTTGCCAAGCGCGGCTCGTCAGCCAGGCGATACGTGCACGTCCTTCACGCTTAACGGGAGGGTGGGGAACTGGACAAGGATTGCGGGCTAAGAAAGAGCAGTGGGGCTGGCTGCTCAACGTGGGGCTGGGAGAGGGGGGGGAACGAGCGATGATGACGTCGCGGGGGATTTCTGAGCCAGGTTGGGGTTGGCAATTCGGAACACTCCGGTTTCTTCTGCAACGGGGCTTCGCTGGGGAGAGGAGGAGAGGAGACGGGGGTGGAGCGCCTGGGTGGGTGCAGTCCGGAATTCATGGCTGTGGTGCTGATCCTTGGGAGGCGCGAAGCGGCGAGAGCTCTCTGGGTTGGGATTATATAGCGCCTGCGCTCATTTACACGAGAAGTCGAAGTGATCATGGTTTTAATCAACAAATCCATTTCGACAAAACAATATTCCAAAAAAGGCGCATGTCTCATAGGCTTGCTCGCAAATTGACTCAAGTCGAATGGTGCTCGTTTTACTTTATTCAAATTGGCTCATGGCGGAATTTACCACGCTCTCCGGCCTCACGTTTTTTTAATCCCAATTTCATTAGCTTAATAAGGAAGCGGAGCGCGGCTACTAATTAAACTATAAGACGAGGGGCGGCCTACAAGAGAATATACTGCTGAATATTGTCAAGGGGACGGGCCCCAATCAGCGGGGGGGATTTCCAACAGTGATTAGGCTTCCGGATGAGTCCAAGCCTCGGGTAAACTTGAGATCTGGCATACGCTATTCTAAGGATTCGGCTGTTTCGCAGATCACATCTGTTTATTTCCTTTCCAGTAGGCCATCGGCCCCAAGGCCACACAAAAGGATGGGGCCTATTCGGAAAGCCCTTTATCCGAATGCGCTTGCTAGGCTTCACAAGGCAAGGGAGCGCCGGGCGAAGAAGGAACTGGCCTTCGAGAATCAATGGGACAGTATGGGCAGGATCCTGAGGGGGGAGGGCAGAGCCTACGTGGGACATTTTTACAAATACAAGTTACATAAGCGCCGTGTTCTCGAAAGTGAGGGCGACGCACCAGTTGATACTCGACGTAATCCAGCCTGATGGGCAGCTCCTCAGTTTCTCCTCTAATTACCCGATGCCGGATCACCTTGGAGCTAAATTTAGCTCATTCTTATGTGGATCAGAGGATGAATTTCGGAAAGCATCTCTAATGCGGAGCAGACATTGCACGCCCTTACCCCGCACTCCCCATGGACCACACCAAGAAAGGATGCCTGTGTCCTTCATTTCGAGGTAAAATACAAGGAGCATATTGGATACATTGTATTCCGAGAAGCATATGTGCACCCTGTCTTGGAGGTTTCATTCGTCGAAGACAATTGGTTACGCATGGTGGCTTAGAAATAACATGAGAACAAAACGATAAAAAAAAAGAAGCGAGAAGTTATTGTGTTGTTAATTGTTATAATTAATCGATAAGTAGCTATTCAAATGTAATTGCCGATATCAGCCAGTTCGCATATATATTATATATATTTATTTCTCTTCTAATCATTTCATCTACTCTCTGGTAAGCTGCGCCATCTTCATTGCAGAGTAGCTGGACATTGACATTGGTTGATATCGTTTCTCCTAGCAGCAAAATCAAAAAAAGTATGAATTCCTCAAATCCCGCTTCAAAACCTGCCGGTGATCTGCTCTTAGGGAGCATTCGCCTACCCCCCATCAGTGGTCTGCACTCCTCCTACACACCATCCTCACCCCATCACTATCCAGTCCAGACCCGCACCCACCACACACTCCAGCATCATCAACAACAAGCAATTCAAGCGGACTCCACACCTTCCCCCCCGACCTCGAGCACAACCACCACCCCTACACGCACTCTCCCATCCAAACACGTCACCGAATCAACCATTTCACAAGCATACATCGATTTTATTCTCTACTGCAATCAGACGGTTGCAACCGATGTTGACACTGGCCCCTTAATGAGGAGTTTTTTTGCTGTTCCTCGAAGCGATGGCAAGCAATTCCATCCATGGGCTCTCTTTTGTTTGTGCAAACGCATGCACGAAGGCGAGATCAAAAGCTGGGTGAGATTATCCATCGAATTGGGGGTGGAACGGACCGATGATCAGAGTCCTCAAAAGATTCAGCAGTATGCGGTCAGATTAAAAGTAAGTAGTCAGGAGCTAAAAGGGGCCTATAGGCTCTTGCTCTCTCTCCCTAGAGTTCTGTGCCAGCGTGTGACATGCATCATATAGCAGCGTATTGACATGTACGGCTTTTTTTTTCCAATAGCGATGGATGCGCTCTCTCCACATAGACTCCTTTTTCGATTACCTACTCGATGTTCCCAACCACTATTACATGCTGGATCCATCTGGTGCCCCTTCTACCGGTGGTTCTGCATCCTCGATCAATAATAAACAGGAGGGCGGAGAGGATGGCGAGGAGGACGCTGACGAGGATGGAGGGGGGGAGGATCAAGTTCTCAAGCTGCTTCTTCAGAGTTCGCCAAGAAAAAAGCGGAAGTCGTCCGGATTCCTCTCCAGATCTAAACGCTTTAAAACGGAAGAGAAAGAGGGTAGCGTGGGTGGAGGGGCGGAAGAGGATGACGATGATGACGGTAGCGTAAGAATATCCGAAGACGGTATGTAGATCCCCCTGGGCGATGTCCCCATGAAAGCACCCCTGACGCACGGCCATGTCTGAATGCTAATTACCTTTTGTTTCGACTCTAGGTCGTATTACGCCGGCGTCGCCTCCCATTCGTGGATCGCCCATTGTTTCCTCGCCCCGGCGAGTGTCCTCACTCAAAGATCTGATGCCCCAGGATGCAAACACCCTCTCACCCTCCCGCAGCAATAGCATATTCCTACCCCCACCCCCGCCACCGCCGGCGCCACCACCTCCTCCACTAGTGCACCCGGCTGTTGGGTCGTTGAGCGGGGAACCTCAGCGTCAACAGCTCGTCCGCCGCTGGTCGGATGATCCGTGGCGATATTTGGGGGGAGCGCGAGAAAGGGAGCAGCAGATTATCGAGCAGGTGAGGACAAGCAGAGTGAGGAGCTTCCCCACGGTTGGAGGGGTTGGGAGAGAGGTAAGACGTGGCTCCGTGATGATGAGCACCATCATGAGCTCGGGCGTAAGTACGACCGGGAGCACCGCCGGGGACGATGGCGTCGTCGTGCTGACAAAATCGCCCCTATCTCGCCCCAGCTCCATGAAAGAACCCAGCACGTGCAATACCCCGCCTCCCCCTTTAGCCCCCCCACCCCCCCCACCCCCGCACGCATCAAGCGTTTCACAACAGAGCACCTCTGTGGCCGTCGCCCCAAGCTCCGACTCAAGCCCGGCTTCGGAGGTGCAACTTCTACGAGCCCAGCTGGCGGAGCGAGAACGGGAGCTGGCAGAGAAGGAGAAACTCGTGGATACCCTGCTGCGGATGGTGGAGGAGAAGGAGGCGACCTTGCAAAACGCACGGCGTGTGCAACAGCTCGCCATAGATTTGTTGGTGAAGGGACAGACAAGAGGACTCCTATAAATTGCACCCCGGATAACTATCCGTTTCTTCCCCCTCCCTTCCCCTTCCCCTTCCCCTTCCCCTTCCCCTTCCCCCTTCTCCTCCCCATTTCCCTCTCTCAAAAAAAGGTTCGAAGATGTAATCACGGCTGTTGTAGATAGTTTTCTGTGTTCTTTTTATGTTCGTCTTTTATATCTGAACATTTTATTTATTTTTAGTATTGACTTACTTGCTCTGTAAAATTAACGAAACTAAAACATGATAATTCTATTACACGCGAGCCCCCAAGATCCACCCTTTCGGATGGCCGTCGCCCTCTCTGCTTGCATTTTTTGCCTGGGACTCTCCACCAGAGCCTCATTCATGTAGACATCAACGCCTGCTCTACGCACCAAACGCATGGATATCTTTACAGCGAAGTTTTAGATGCGCATTTTTTTTGTCCTACTTCCCCGATTCTGGGCAAAGAAACTCAGTTCGAATCGAAGCCGATCCCATCCTTAAAGAAGTCTCTATATCGGGCTAGAGAAATTCAGCCCAGGTCTGTACTGGATCACAACGAAAAACTGCTGGCCTCCTGAGGCTTGGGGCCAACCCTCCGCTTCCAACTCAAGGCACACGATGGGTCCATATCGAGTAACGATATTGATAAGATAGGAGAGAGAAGGGGAGTTGGCGGCTCTGCGGTCCTTGCTTCCAGAAGTCCATCGATGTCCTAGGAGCAGGTGCAAAGGAGCACCCGACTATGCCCCATTTCAAGTATCTATCTTCAGTGAGACAGAATGGAAACTCATTATTTCATCAACTGCATTGGGGCAAGATCAAGCCTAATTAAGTTGAAATGAAGCCTTCCCTAATTGGAAATCGTCGGTAGAGCAGCAATTATTTCCTTCATTTACCTCCCCTCTCTTTGTCGTGCTCCCCCCCCTCCCCTCCTCTGTCTTCCTTTCCTAAATCACTTTTGGCATCGTCCATTGGCACTCATTTCCCATTGCATTCCTCACTGAACAGTTTGCATCCATTCATTTGTTCACGCTTTGTTTAGTAGCTCATTAATTTAATTATGCATTTCGGCATTGCGTGGTTGTTGCTGGCCCTGAGCTGGCTCGCTGGTTCCTCAGCTCGCCCGTTCCCCGCCCGCGGTATCAACACCTTCAAGTAATGCTTGGCCGACAGGCTGATTCCTATCACTGACCAAAATGGTGACTAATTGATGGTTGTTTGTTGTGACCAGAGTACCCCTAGTTAGGAGGCAGGGGACAGCGGCAACCCCAATGCGGATGGTGGCGGCTGCGAAAAAGTTCAACCTGAAGCCGTACTGGAAGCGGGGGGTGCTAGGCTTCGCCGATAGGGTAGTGCCGCTGAAGGATTTCTTGATGGATGTGGAGGTGAGTTCATCGGTTGAGATTCCACATTGTTGCGCGGAAATGGGGCTCATGCTCGCTCTTGTTCGCATTCGCATTCGAATGACCCTGTCGCCTCTTCTGCATTCTAGTATTACGCGGAGGTCCAAGTCGGCACCCCAGGGCAAACGTTCAAAGTGGATATCGACACGGGCTCCTCCGATTTCTGGGTCTACAGCTCGGCCTGCAATTCGCTGGCTTGTTCTACGCACGCTCGCTTTTCTCCCGCTCAGTCAAGTAGCTTGGAGCAGAATGAGGAAAAGACGTGGAAAATTAGCTATTTGGACGGGTCGGAGGTGAGCGGCATAGAAGCGATTGAGGTACTGAAAATCGGGGGGCTCTCGGTCTACAAACAAACCATCGGCCTGGCCACCAACGCCAGCGACAATTTTCAGAACGACATTATCGACGGCCTGTTCGGGCTCGGATTTCCAAGCATCACCCGACTGTCTGGTAGGGGTCTTGCTTGCCTCGCCTCCGCTTCCCTTGCTAGGGTTAGCTAATTCTCACTTTTTGTTATTATGTTCTCTCAACTGCGCCTAGGGATACCCGTGTTCCAATCCATGGTCGAACAGGGCCTTAGCGCCCCACAGTTTGGGATCTGGCTAGGGAAGGAGTCGCAGGGGGGCGGAGGAGAGATCCTATTTGGCGGTGCGGACCCATCCCACTACCAAGGGACACTCACCTGGACTGCAGTGCGCGACCAGAGCTACTGGAGTATCCCCGTGGAGGGGGTCACCTTCCTCTCCGCCAAGTTCACGGAGAACTCGTATGCGATCATCGACACGGGCAGCACCGGGATGATCTTTCCAAGGGAGTTGGCCGAGCTCATCCACGGGCAGATCCCGGGCGCCCAGGAGGACGCGGTCCAGGGCTGGCTCATCCCGTGCAATGCCGCGAAGCTGTATCCAAGCAAGATCCTCTTCAGGATCAGTGGCAGGGACTTCGAGGTGCCCCTCGACGACATTATCCGCGAGCCGTCGGGCGTCAATGGGCTCTGCTTTTCGGCCATCATTTCCTCCGAGGGCGGCCAGTGGCTGCTCGGCGCCACGTTCATCAAAAACAACTATTGTGTTTTCGACGTCGAGAATGCTCGTGTGGGGATTGCGCCCAGTAAACGCTAACATTTTATTCCCCTCTTCGTCCACTTATATCGATATCGAACTTTTTTTTTCTCCTCCTTTTCTCTTGTCCCACCTTTTACCATGTTGTACATAATTGACTTGTGCATGCTCGTGTTGGCTTTAATTTCACCATTGCTCTGTACACTCTGCGAATTTTCTGCATGGTTATTCCCCATATTGCCCTTGTCATTATTGTAGCATCTCCTGCACTTTTCAATTTCTATTTTTTTTTTTAATCCTTTGCTTTGCTACCTTTTGAAAACCTCTCAGATAACCGTATCTAACCGCTATACAACACCCATTATAATTAATGACATTTAATAATTTCTTTCTCGATATTAGAATTTTATTAATTTTTTTTTTTCCTCTCAATTACAATAATAAACTGGACCGTTTCTCAACGCCCAGTGCAGCCCTTGATATGTCTCAAAATCTCCACCGGTGAAAAGAAATAGATCTGGCCGCATTTTTGGCATTTGTATTCCTTGCCTCTCCCACTACGCTCCTCACTCCTGCCTACCTTCTCTCCCTCCTCCTCAGCAACACTCTCCAAGTTCCTTCTTCCTTGGCAGGTGCGTTCGTGCTCTTCGGCCTCAGCCCGCGCGAGCATCTCTTCCTTGCCGCACCACGGGCACCGATGATACGCATTCACATCCACCTCATCCTTGTCCCCCCTATGGCCAGTGTCAGTTGAGAGCGTGCCAGGGGGTCGAATACTGTTCCACCGCAGCCAAGGCGTGATGGGCACTCCGTCCTTGACGACTTCGGAAGGATCCCACGCATCGAGCTGGGGATTGACGGGGCCCGCCTTCCGCATTGGAAACTAACGATAATGAGGTGGGGTTAGAGAAGCGTGGAGAACGAAAGAGCGCTGCCTGCTGAAGAAATTGGAGGCGACAAAAGGTTTACCATTAGGTTGAGATCCGAGGGCATTGCTTGTTCAAAGTCACACTCGATCCAGGTAGCAAAGTATGCTTTTAGCTTATCTAAGTGGAGGAGGGAGGGTGTTCCCGTCAACCTTCTAAGTGTAAAATGGAGAGGGGCTGGGTGACCTACCTGAGAGAGCCTCCGTCTCCTCATCTACCTCCCAATCTCTCCATCGTCCCGAGGGCAGCTGGGATTGCCCCCATTCACGATGCCACCGCTTAACTTGTTCCGGCAAATTAATGCCCTCCGGGACGACGTTTTGCTGCTGCTCATTATCTCTTGGCATGGTAGCCATCTAGCGCCACGGCAGCAAAAAGAATTAGTGTCGATTCCTTTCTATCATTAGCGACTTTCGTCGACAGATTGCTTACTATCCCGCCGCCAATCCGCAGGAGCCTGGCCTCGACGCCTCTCCACCAAGCGCACCTCAGCCGGACGATTTGCGACAGGGTGCGGACGGCCGCCTCCGAATCTCTGAATCGTACCAGGTAGAAATCGTCCATGACAAGGGTGGTGCAGGCAGCGTCGGTGTCTATGTGCTGTGCCAGCAGCAGCAGTATATGGACGCCCGGGACTCGCGTGAGATTGACCAAATAGGGGCGGTTCGTCTCCAGGATCTCGAGGTAAACGAGCAGCTCGTGCTGTCGTGCAGCCTGACCTAAATTACCAACAGTGGGTCAATGCTCAAGTGCAATATCGCATCAATCGGGTGGCGTTACGTTTGTCGTCCTTGGGATGGAGCCACTCGGCGTTGGCGAAGTAGACGCTAGTCGGATGCACGCTGAGGAACTTGGCGGTAGGGGTGTGGAACATCTGTTCGGAAGCCTTCCGGTGGGGATTGTGGACGTCGGCGATGGCGAGCTGCGGATACAAGCCCGAGCAGATCACAAGCTTCAGGAGGTTGAGGTCCTCCCGCGACATGTGTGCAACCTCGGCGCTCTCCCGGAGGTGGTTGACATCCTGTTGTAGCGAGAATTCGAGGTCGTGCACGTCGATACCCTCGTTGTCGGGCTCGAAAGTCTCGTCGTCCCTGTCGCCCGCATTTTCCTCCTCGAACCGCAAAATCTTGCGCCGCTTGGCGGACTGCTGCAGGTATTTTTCTCGCCGCAAGACCTCTCGTTTTTCCCTTCGCCGTCTCCTTTCCTCCTCACCGCCGCCCCCCTTCTCCCACAGTTTCCCCTTGGCGACGCTGCCCGGACAGAATTGGTTCAGAACCCCCTCAAACTGTCGCTTCAATTTGGTGATCTCATACATCCGCTGCTCCTCGACGCCCATGCGCTTGCACCACCGTTTCGAGCTCTCCCCCCGATCGGCCTTCACCCCCATCCACTCTCCCCACAACCGCAGCAGCGTTACCGCGTCCCCCTCCTCGGATTCCAGCTCCTGCCTGTTCTGTGCGATCCTCGGCGACACGCTTCGGAGGAATGGGGATTGCACACTCATCCCGGCAACGCAGGTGAGGACAGGGTCTAGCAGGCCTAGGGAGAGTCCCATAATAAGCATCTTGCCGAGAACAGCGTCGAGCGGGAGAGCGGAAAGCACTTGGCCGAGCGAGGTGATGTGCTCCTCGGAGTCGAGAGCACCTAGACGCTGCAGCAGCCTTATCGATCCGGCCAAAGCCGTGTCGGAAGGTCTCTATTAAATAGGAGCAAGGAAAGAAAGAGAGAGAGAGAAAGAGAAAGAGAAAGAGAATTAGGTGAATTTAGTCGCCAGTGCTCTTTTATCCATTTCCCGCCTGGACAAAACCTATGGATTACCTCGATGAAATCGAATTTGCGCGGATCTCCCATATTCAGCGCCCTTATCTCCAGAATGATGGGCTCCAGAGGGGCTCTCAAGATCTCGGGGACGGCAAACTCGTTCATGCCGTCGAATTCCCTGCGTGAATAGAATCGAAAGCAATGCCCAGGGCCAACTCGACCACACCTGCCGGCACGCTGCTTAGCACTCGCCCGCGAAATCCAAAACTCCTTCAACCTGGACATGTTAAAGGCGGTGTCGTGCGTGAGCTCTTTGACCCGCCCCGAATCGATCACCCAGCGGATGCCATCGATCGTGACGCTGGTCTCCGCAATGTTGGAGGCAATGATGCACTTCCTGACGCCTGGAGGCGCCACATCGAACACCTTGTCCTGGGCTTCAATCGACAAGCTGGAGTGAAGCATCAGGATGATCCACGCTCTAAATAGATGTGAAGAGCAGAGAAGGTTAGCAACGGCCATCTCAAACACACAGCCCACGGCGATCCCGCCCTCCCCTGTCCCACTAGAGGGGGGGAGGAGGGGAGGAGAGGGTGCAGGATATCCGGCACATACTTGGTGTAATTGGCATAGAGCTTCAATTCGTCAGCCAACGTCATGATCTCATTGATTCCGCTCATGAAGACCAATAGGTCCCCCGCCTCCGTCGGTGGGTGCTGCTGGTCAATGCGCTCCATGATCCTCAGGTACGGCTCCGCGTTCACTTGCTCCGATTTCGCGGGGACGGACTCGGGCACGTCCGATTGCCGTCGCTTTGCAATCAGCTGCTCGTCGACCAGATGGCGATCCTCCCGGCCCCCGTGCGGAACATACTCGATCTCGACGGGATACATCCTGCCGGGGACCTCGATGGTGGTGGCCCCGAAATACGATGCAAAGAGAGCAGCATTGATGGTGGCCGACATCAGCACCACGTACAGGTTCTGGCGCTCCCGCATGATCCGCTTCAAGACCCCCAGCAGCAAATCTCCCATCACGTGCCGTTCGTGGATTTCATCCACAATGATGACGTCGTAGCGCTCGAGCAGCGGGTCGACCGCCACCTGCCTCAAGAGCAGCCCCTCCGTCAGGAACAGAATCCGGGTCCTTGTCCGAGACTTGGTGGTTTCAAAGCGAACTTGGTAGGCGATCTCGGAGCCGAATTCGTTCATGGTCTCATAGCCCACTCGGCGCGCTAGCGACTGGCATGCGATGCGGCGCGGCTGCGTACATGCAATTCGACGGAAGCCCGCCTCCATGAGAAACTGGGGGACCTGTGTCGTCTTGCCACAGCCGGTGTCTCCGGCCACCAGGACCACGCGATGCTGCCTCAGGGTCGAGACGATTTGGTCCTTGTAGGGGGCGATGGGCAGGGCTGCCCGATCCTAGTAGAAGAGGAGCCCAGGAGTGAGCCAACGGGTATCCCCCACTCTCCTCCACAGCCACGCTTACCTTGGATATCTTTTCTCTCTGGGCGGCCAGCTTCTTCTTTCGAAAGTCGTCGAAGAGCACCAGGGCATGCCGCATCCTCTCTACCATCTCCTTGGCCCTCTCCGCCTTCGACAGCCGGATGTTCTCCGCAGACAATTTTTGCTCCCGCATGCCCTTCAATTTTACAAAGAAATCTACGCTGGGCACCCCATGCTATCACTTCTCGGGCCTTTGGACTAAAAGCGGCGGAAAAAGGGATTCCATACCTCTAAAGTCGTAGTAGTCTGGGCTTCCTCTTGGAACGACATCGGACGCGCAGCCCCTTCGCGAGAAAAACTGATCATCCAGCTCTCGACTCCACGGATCCGCCTCGTCGGTCTCTGTCCTCGCGCTCGGCTGCTCCAGCTTCCCCCCCTGTGCATCCTCCTTGACTCTTTCCTTCCCTGAATGCTTGTCCTTGCTGTGGCGCACAAAAGCCTGCGCCTCTTTGATGGCAAGCGCTCGTCTCTCTGGATCTTGCAGCTAAATCAGAGTCCGACATGATCATGAGTGTCCCCTTTCCCCTTAAAACTAGATGCAACTCACCACATCCTTCAGATTCCACTCTTCACTCGAAGTTTTCGGCTCTGGCGTTACCCGGCGCAAAGTGCCATCGATATCATAGCGTTCTGTAGGCTCTTCATAGCGACGGCGGCCCCTTGACGGTTGCCATGAAGACATTGTCTCGAGTCCAATCTCGAAAGGCAAAGTTCCGTGACCACTGTTTTCAAGCTAATCAGTGGCAAAAAACGAGTGTGCTAAGCCACTGCTGGGAGGGCCTGGCTAGCCAGCCACGTAGCCCCCTAGGAACCGGAATTTTTCACGGGGGGGGGGATCCAATTTTATAGTTTTAACTTTTTGTTCATCCACAAATGAGAATTGACAAAAGGAGGAAAACTCAAGATAATGTAAAGAGCTGCATCGTATTAAGGTTAAGCACGCGAAAAAAAAGAGACAAAAGCATTAAGAACAATTTTATAAACCACCCCAGTAAGAGCGCGGTAGTTCCTAGAAAAAGTATTTATAGGCGAGCCAGGCGACAATCAGCACGGGAACAACGATACGGAGTGGGCTATACACAAGACAGGGACAAAGGGATACCATGGTGGATTAGTATCGGCACAGGACCACCTGCCGCGATTCTCCTTGCGAAAAAAAAAGGTGAAGACTTACTTCCCCTGGGCGCCACTTGTGGGCTGAAGCTGGGTTCTAGACTTATCACTGGCGGCCGGCTGCAGCGGCTGGGACTTTGGCTGCGATTGCTGTGCGGTCTTGCTCTTGGCCACGTCCGTAGGCTATTGATAGGGGCAGTCCTGGTCAGTCAACACTCCATCCGGTGGAATGGTCATCAGGGGAGGGGAATCAGTTACATTGAGTTCTCCGATGAGGAACTGTTTCAGAAGCGCCCTTGCATCCTCAGAGTGGCCAATCTACAATGGTGGGGAGGAGGGCAGGCTCATGAGCCCATAAGTCATAAAACAAATATATAAAAAAATGGATATATTACGTCTTCGAATTCTTCCGTCGCGTCTCTGCCGGCAACGTCAAGCAACACCTCCTCGCCACCTAATAAAAAAAGGGATTATGCGAGAGTCAGGGGATGGGGCCGCCAAGGCGTAAGGAACGAAGAGGGGACATGCAAAACGGGGATGAAACATAGGAAAAGGAAATATGAAAGTCCCACCTGGATGCTACAAGTAAAACGGCATCCGACATCAGTAAAACGGCATAAATGCAATCCACTTGAAACCATTCCTGCCAATATTACCTCATCTATAAACTGTGTGACATTATACACCTTATTGTGAAGGATGACCCAGAGTGATTGGCGCGAGCTGTGCGTGTTGATCTCGGCAAGGGTGTAGGTTTCTGCTGCCATGATTTCAGGCGACAAGGCTAATAGGGATGCAGTAGTGGAGAGGAGAGGTTGGAGGGGGAAAGTGCGGAGCCGTTCCCAATTTTCTGTATGTAATCGCGGAGAAAGTAATATTCCAGGGACAAGTAATAGCAGGTTTTTTGGGGGGGGGGAGAGGGAGATGACGACATCCGGTCGACCAATATGGGAATGATAACATTTTATACATTCTTGAATATGGAAATTGGATTCAGGATGGTGGATGAGAATGTCTTAGAATAAAACAAGCGATTAAGAATAATAAGAAATAGGATTAAATTTTCAAAAGGGAAAAAATCGTAAAAAGCAAAACATGTACAAGAAGGGAAAGGTTGGCAGAAGGAGGAAGAAGAAGAAGGAGAAGGAGGAGTAGAAGAAGAAAAAAATATAATATATGGCATCAGAAACGAAGTCAAAGGGGGAAAAAAAAGGCTATGCAAATTGGGAACAAGAAACGAAGGAGCAGAAGGGGGAGGAGAGGCCCGGCCCAATCGGAATCATAGGGCGTTGAGCCATGGGTGTCTTCGGACGGTGTCGATGGAGGGGCGGTGGTCGGGCTGTTTGGCCAGCATCCACCGCAGGAGGGCGTCGCATTCCGGGGAGCTTTTGAGGCGCGGCTGGGTGAAGGGCTCGTGGATGGCCTGCAGCGGATCGCTGAACGGGACCTCGCCGTACAGGATGGTGTAGAGCAGCACGCCCAGGGCCCAGATTTCGGCGTGCTCGGCGCGGTAGCGATGGCCCATGAGGATTTCGGGGGCGGCGTAGTTGACGGTGCCGTAGAAGCGGTCGAACCAGGCGCCGTGGGGCGGGATGATCACGGCAGACCCGAAGTCGATGAGCTTGACGCGATAGTGGTCGTCGATCACGATGTTTTCGTCCTTGATGTCACGGTGGCACACGCCGAGCCGGCTCAGGTGATGCACCGCATCCACGACCTGGCGGAAGATGTGGCGGGCCTGGTCTTCGGAGAACTTGCGGTGGTGCTCGATGCACTCGAACAGGTCGCACGACGTCCTCCTCACAAGCAGCCCAGTGGGGCGGAGCGCCGCGTCGTGCGTTGCCGCGGCCAGAATGTCCTCCTCGTCCTCCTCGTCCGCGTGCGGCTGCGGCTGCTTCTCCGACGTCCACGGGGTCCCGTGCAGCTCCATGACCAGGTAGAAGTAGCACTCGTCCTGGAACAGGTCGAGGAACCCGACGATGTTCTTGTGGCGGGCCTGGCGCAGCACGAAGGCCTCCATGGGGATCAGCCCGTACACGGGGTCGGCGGCCCAGCTGTGGGCCGGGACCTTGTTCCGGAAGATGAACTTGACGGCGACCTCGGCGCCGTCGCAGTTGCGCACAGCGCTGACCACGAAGCCGAACCCGCCGCTGCCCAGCTCCTCGCCCAGCGTGTAGCGGGCGCTGAACTCGGGGTCCAGGCGGTGGTAGAGGAGGTGCCGGGCGGAGACGGTGAGTTCGTGCGTCGGCGGGGGAAGCGAGGCGATGGGGAATTTCGGCGGCGCGTAGAGATCGCCGGATGATGATGGCGGCGGGGTGGGGAGCTGCCGGGAGGCGGCGGACTCGTAGGGCTGGAGCTTGGAGACGGGCGGCTTGGAGGGGCGGATAGCGGCGGAGGCCTTGTTAAAGGTGCGGCAGCTGCTGAAGAGATTGCGGATGACGGAGCATCGCTTGGAAGGCTTGGCGGAGGAGGTGGAGGAGGCGGAGGGGGAGAGGAGATAGCCGAGCTCCATGGGCAAATCCTGCCGCGTCAGCTCGGGCTGTGCAAGGGATGGAACAACCAGCATGGCGGGGGGGGGGGGGATGGCGAGGGGAGAGATGGGGAGAATAGCTACAATTAGATTATTAGAAAGTAATTACAAGAAAATAAGTTAGCGCGGCGGGGATGCGCGAAGGATCAATGGCGATGCATTGGCGGGGGGAGAGGGGGGAGGAGAGAAAGAGAGCGAGCGAGCAGAGGGCAAGCAGAAAGTGGAGAGGCCTTTAAGGAGGACGCTTCCACTTTGATTTATATATTTTGAGGTTTTATGAAATGGAAAAAAAAAGTGGCCACCGCAAATTTGTGCCGGATTTCCCGGAAAGGGAGGAATTTGCTGATCAAACTTCGCAAAGAGGAAATATTCTAAACACCCGGAGACCTTGCGGTGGCGCGCATGGCAAGGAACGTCAGCGTTCCAGACAGCAAAAGGGAAGGATTGGTAACCCACTCCCGCCCCAAATCCAAACCTGCAGATGGAAAAGGGCATATTTGGGCCCAAATGAATTATGTAAAGGCACAAAAAGAGCATCGGCCCTCTCTCACGATCAGCGCGTCCTGCAATTGCATCTGGAATCTCTCGATTTGATCTAAGTCAGCTGCTGCATGATTTATTAAACCTCTCCAGCGCCCTCCCATTCCCAAGGATAAATGAAATGTCTTAAGAGCAGCGGAGGGTTATGGTCGTGTGTGACCGCATCCGATTTGAACTTTCCTGGGGCTGCCAGTCTCGGCTTGAATTAATCCCCCTCCCTCGCCGCCCCGCCTGGCCTGTGAGACCGCGGTCTCACTGCGCCCGTTAGTCGAGTTTCGGCTGGCGGGTGCTATGGTGGGGGAGGCCCGCCGATAAAACCAGAACTTAACAACCTTGTTTGACAGCTTTATTATGGCAGTGCCCGCCCTCAACTCCTGCGGCTGGGTTTGCGCTTCCGTCAGCATATTACATTGACGGCTTGGCTGCGGAGCACGAGCCCCTCCCCCTCCCCCCCCCCCCCTTCGGGGCCGCTAAGCCCATTCGAGAAAAAGCAGATTCCATGTAGGGCAGCCGCAGAGGTCCGCAAGGAGCTCTCCGTGAAAGAGGATTTGATCTGGCCCCCTCTCCAAACGAACGCACGTCAGCTTGGCCTTGGGATAGGAAAGCCGCTTATATTGAGACAGATGAATATTGGAATCGCACCGCCAATCCCTGCGGGCCGGGGCCATGGCCACGATGAGGATTCGCTTCTGGAGCAGGGCTCATCATGGGCAAGTGGCCGGCCGCGGATCGGGAGGGATGAGAGGTAATGTGTGAGAGAGGTAGCTCCTGAGAAGGAAAGATTGAAATAAAGTAAACATCCCCGTCCCCCCTCTCCCCTGAAAACGCCTGGTGGGCTGAAAAGTTTGGCGCGCCAATGGGGCTGCCACTCAGTAAACAATGGCATCCGATGACAGTGAGGATGCCCAATGCCCATGGATCCCCCCATGCCTTCATCCAGCAATGAACAAGATGGGCATCTGTCTACATCTCTCCGCATTTTCCTAACCCTGGCATGGGGATTGGATCGACGACGAGGAGCGGCCCGCGCCTGCGGCCTGGGCCGGAGCGGCGAGGAGTCAGCTCGCGTCAGGCAGGAAAAATCAGGCGCTAAGAGCGGGCGAACCGACGCGACCATGTCATATCCTCCAGCCAATCAAACCTTGATATAAGGTTGTTTGAATAAGCAGTGGAAAACGTGAGCGCATCGATTGGAAGAGAGGCGATGCGGGCTTCTCACCGGCCTCGCTCCATCTCAGCATCGGCATGGCCATCATCGCCATCGCCGCCATCCCCACGAGCGCCGGGGGGCGGGGGGGGGATGCTGGATTATGCTCGGCCGGGGTCCGGCCGGGGCCGTAGGTCGCCATTCACGCCAGCGGGCCAAAGGTTGCCGTGGAATCCAGTCGGGTGCTACCCGCCATTAAAATTCCACCATGTTTGACAGTTTGGGCTTATTAGCTTTCCGGCCGTCTGAATGTGTGGCAAAGAGCCATCCAACAAAACGGAAGGGCCGAGGCTCAAAGAGAGTTTTTCTCGCGCATCCAAACCCGTTCAAATCGCGCCGGCCCCTTCGGCGGGTGCGGCCGCCGCCCCTCCCTTTGCAACGTCATCGCTCTCCCCCGGCCCCGCTGCGCCCTCCTCGCCGCGCAGAGGCGGCTTACTGCATCGGCGGGCGGCCCTGGGCCGGCGCTGGCCGTGGGCCCGAAACAAGCGAGCTCGGGCCGGCCCCAGTGGCACTTGCACCCCACAAATTTCTTTCCAATCTCTGACGGGTCGCACACGGCCTTCCAGCAGCCAGTGCTTCGCGAAGACCAATCGCCGTCTGTCATTCAGGTAAAAATTTTTATTTTATTTTTGTTTCCCACTCCTTCCCCCCCCTCTAGTCTTATTTTTTGACTCCAGCTTTTGTGTTTTCACGCATTCTCTCTTGCTTCTCTCCCGTGAATCTCCCTGGAGCCTTGCATTGCCGCCTGCGCGCCCCCCACGCCATCACCGCTGGGAACAGTCTCTCGCATCCGTCACCATTGGAAAGCCGCCGCTCATCCCCTCGCCCCATTTCCCCCCCTCCCCTCCTCTCTGGCTGCCGGCACCCAAATCAACCCAAACAAAGCTCCAAGGCCCTTCTGGCCCACTCCTCCAGCACAGAACTCTTCATGAGGTGAGGGATCTCTCCGCCACTGATCACAATCATCCCAATCCGCCGGCTAATCCGCTCCCCCCTCCCCCATTGCCCCATAGAAGCACAACCCCTCCGCCGCAGATTATTGTTATTTATTGCTAAATTCCCACACTCGCCTGGCCTCTGCCAATCCGCTTCGGCCTGCTATCTATATCTTATTTATTCTCATCCAATCTAATACACCCCACCCTTCACTCACGCACATTCACACTCACACGCACTCGCACTCGCACTCGCACGCACCCCCTCGCCCCCCCCCATCCTCCCCATCCCCATGGCGCCTATAACGCTCAAGATCAAAGGCAAGGAATCCTTCTCGTCCTTCTCCAAATTCGACTCGGAGGAGGATCTCTCCAAGACATGGCGGGTGTGCACCAAGGTCAAGGATTCGCTGGAGAACGGCAGCCGGCTGGAGAACCTCAGCTGGCGGCTGTGGTTCCGCCATCATCTGCATGGCGGCGACTCCGCCGACAAGGCCAAGTTCCGCAAGCTCTCGCAGGCCACCACCGAGAAGCTGGACATCGAGCCGCCCGTGAGCCGCCGCTCCTCCGTCGAGCGCACGGATCCCGCCACCTCCGCCCCCACGGATGCCACCAGGCGGGACCACGAATCGTGCGCATCCGAGCCGATCACCCCGGCCTACTCCAACCCGACCAGCCCGCCCTCCCCCAAGCTCCAGGCCGCCCCCAGCAGGCAGGCCAACCCGCCCCGCCCATCCTCACACGCCCCCGCCGCATCCGCGGGAACTTCCGCCGCATCCATCCCCGCAGCGGCCCCCGCCTCCAGCGCCGACGCCGCCGACGACGACGCTATGTGGATGGCCGGCCACCAGCGCAGCTCGCTCCCCTCCGGACAGGTGTTCCTCCTCCCGCAGTACACGTCGGACCAGTCGGCGGATCAGGTGGTGGAGCTCGACGATATCTTCATGGGCAGCACCTATGGCGGCTACCGCAGCTCGGACTCGGCCGCGTTCATGCCGCTTCCCCTCGACGACCTGCTCGCCACGGTCAACTCCGTCGACTGGGACCAAACAAGCCCCCTTGCCCTCTCCCCCAACCACGCCGCCCTGCCCATGAGCGCATTCTCGTCCCAGCAGGGCTCTCCCCAGCTCAACGCCCCCGCCGAGTGGTCCCAGCCCCAGCAACCGCAGCAGCAGCCCCAGCAACAGCCACCGCGGCCCCCCGAGACCATGGCCATGGACGCCTCCCACCTGTCGCACCTCTCGCAGCAGGTCGGCTTCCAGAGCTTCCCGTTTGCGGGCGCCGCCCTCCCCATGAGCGTCTCGCTCTCCGACCCTCCCCGTGCTATCCCGTTTGCAAGCTTGCAGGTTCAAGATGGAACGAGCACGGTCGCGAACCCCGGCCTGTCCATGGCCTCGGCCGCTGCCGCCGCCCTGCCCCAGCCTCAAGGCGCGGGAGAGCCTATGCTCGTCGACGCCTCGGACTACTCCTACCTCTCGCCCAACGGCTTCACCCACTCGGCCCCCCCACCCCACCGCGACCAACTTTGCCCAGAACTCCTACTTCGTGCCAAGGGAGCCCGGCCGGAGACAAACCGCCTCCGCCTCCTCCTCGCCCTCCTCCGGCCCAACCCCCGCCCACCCGCCCGCAACCTCGGCCGCCCCCAACCCCTCCTCCCTGGCGTCGAACCCAAAGGCCGCCTTCTCCTACCCGGCCGCCCCCGTACAAAACCGCTCAAGCCAGCAGAAGCAGCTCAAACAAAAAACCAGCGTCTCGCCCGCCACAAAGCCGCCGATCTCGGCCAAGAAGCAATCAACCAGCTCGCTTCCCGCCGCCGCTGCCGCCAATTCCCCCTCCTCCTCGTCTCCATCCTCTTCCTCCCTGTCCACCCCCGTCGTCTCCTCTCCCGCTGCTGCCCGGCCACCCTCAGCGGCTGCGTCGTCCATATCCTCGTCCTACCCCACCCCCGCCGCCGCTGCCACCGCCTCCTCCTCCTCCTCCTCCTCCTCCCACGAACCTCCCTGCCCCAAACCCGCTGCCTACAACAGCCAAACCAAGCTCCAGTGCGCAAACTGTGGTGTGACCCAAACCCCCTCTGGCGCCGCTCGTCGAACGACGAGCTTCTCTGCAACGCTTGTGGCCTATATTTCAAGCTTCACCACGTGGCTCGTCCCAAGACGCTCCGCCCCCACCCCCAGCGCAAGGATGGTAAGCCCGAGGAGGAGATGCCGCAGCCCGAGTGCGCCAATTGCGGAACCACCACGACCCCGCTTTGGCGGCGCAATGGAATGGGCGCCACCCTGTGCAATGCCTGCGGTCTATAGTAAGTCCATTGGCCTTTCGAACAGATGCTTACTCCCTTTTAATTATTGTCTTTTTTTTTCTTGAATTTCATTTAGCTTCAAGTTACATCACGAAAACCGGCCATTGTCTATGAAGACGGACGTGATCAAGAAGCGCCAGCGGAATGACACCCCCTCCGCCAACGGTGGGTCTCGGAAAGGTAAAAAGCAGCGCATCGACGCCAGCTCTCAACCCCAGACACCGCAGCCTCCGCCTTCTCAGTTGCAGCAGCAGAAACCACCACCGCAGCCACCACAATCCCAGTCACTGCATTCACAAGCCCCCTCTTCAACCACCCTCTCCGCTGGGCTTATCTCCACCAACCCCTCTGGCTTATCAAGTAGTACCGGGGCGAGTGGCAATTCAGCCCAAAGCCTTGGATTGGGAGGCTTCGCGAGCGCCGAGCAGTCCTCTGCCCCGTCCTCCTCCTCCCTCTCGCAAACGGCTCAAAATGCAATGCCTCGTATCGGTCTAGGGACAATAGGGGCCGTGGCCAACGCTCTCGGCTCCTCGCTTAACAATAGGCCGGTGCCTTCACCCGTTTACCTCCAGCAGCATGGGATGGCCACCCAATTTCCAGAATATCGATGATTTCTTCCATCATATCCTTGCCATTTGACGTATTTTTTATTTTCTCGTGTCCTTTTTTTTTCTTAGTACTTTTGTTTTATAATTATCATTACTTTTTTTATCTGCTACTTGTTTCAGAAAAAAACACCTCTTTATGCTTATACGAGAATTCCAAGCTTCCCTTTTTATATGTGTTCCTTTTTTATTTCATCCTTCTTATCTATTATTTTGCCCTGGTTTTTTATTCTTGTCACGTAAAATTTCAAATATCGAGCAACGATTTATTTCTTACTGTAAATTTCTCCTTGTCGTGACCCCCTCCCCCCCCCACCCTATTTCTATCTATTTCTACTGCTTTTTTCCCACTCACTTTTTTTTTTCCTTTCTTGCTATGTTGTATTTCTCTTTTTTTTTTTCTTCTCTATTTTATCCATAATAATAAGAGCATTGTTTGATGGGGAAAACGGCCGGGTGCGGTTTCAATGATGACAATTTATGAGAGGTGTATGCGCAGTACAAATAGAACAAGAAACACAGAAGAAAAATAAACTTGAAATAGATTCGCCGGATGGCCTCCCTCTCTCTCCTCCGCCCTTCATGGTTCCCCACTCCTCCCCCTCCCCCTCTCCTCCCCAGCCACGGTTATGAAATAAACAGCTTCCTGGCCTGTGTGAACTCGAACGTGTCTCCCGTGCGCGGACATCGCACCATGCCTCCGTTGCGGGCCGCCATCTCCTTGAGCGACCGCATCGAATACACGTATCCGTTGGGGAGCGTCATGGGGGGATTGTCCTCGTTCATGATGGCCCCGCTGATCCGGCACACCAGCGTCGAGTTGACGTGGTGGCTTAGGGGAAGCTTCTCGGCGAGCGCGCCCAGCTCGGGCGAGCACACGGGGCAGCTCACGCTCTTGTTGGCCGGCTGCGAGCAGAAGGGGGTCTTCAGGGCCGACAGGCCGGCCTGCAGGGAGAGCTCGAGGAGGGGCTGGGGGGTCAGGGAGTGGAGGGCGAAGCAGTCGCGCCAGAACTGGGCGTTGAGCTCCTCCCAGCGTGAGGCGTCGTAGAGCCGCTTGTAGGGCGGGCACTGGGTGGTGGCGGGAAACGCCATCAACGCGGTGGCCTGCTGGATCTCCCGCAGGTGCGTGTCCGACCACGGGGCCAGGTGTTTGCGGGCATACGCGATGGCTTCGGGAAGCTTTCGCGTCCGCACCAGCTCTATGTATTCCTGCAGCCGCAGCTGGAACTCCAGCGTGCTCTTCATCTTCCTCAGGCTGCTCTTGTTCTCGCTACACCACTGCAGCGCCTCCGTGCAGCTTCTCCTCGCGATGAGGGCCTCTTCGACCTTCTTCGACTGAAGGAACAGCTCAATGTCCACCAGCGCCTCTATGTTTTCGTCCTGCGCCAGCTTTTGCGCACTCTCCTTGTATCCTCGGCGCAGCATGTAGTCGACAAGGACGCGGTTCAGGCGAGTGCGGCTCCACCGCGAATACTCGGGGGAATTCACCGTGGCTATGGTGGTGAGCTCCTGCAGGCGATCCAACCGCACTTTACAGCGCGAGGTATAAGTGGCCTCCTCCGTCTTCACCTCATTGAGCTATCGATCACATGGAAAAAAAATAGGATCTTAGCTGTCTACGACCACAGAGGCTAAAAAAAAAGGCAATTTTCGATCCCTACTTTGCGCTTCAGTCCTTGAAGCCGCATCACCATCGTGTCAATGGCCTTGGCGGCATCTTCCTTGGTAAGGGCATCCTGCGTTGCACGCTGTACTAGTTCTTGTGCATTCGAGCTCAAGTGGCCAAATTCCTTCTCAAAATGGCGCTGCGAGGTTCTTAGCGTCTTACGGATCTGCTCAAATGGTGCCTACGAAAGGGTGAAAAAATAAAAGAGATCAGAGGGGGAGGGGAGGGGAGAATGAGGCATCGCGAGCCGGGAAAAAATGCTGACCTTGATAAATGGTTGCTCTAGGGAGATTATATGATCGTGATTTATTTTATTCATCTCTAAGCGAATTGAAATGGGAACCGCAGACTTCGTCTGCCCAACAATATAAGGGAAGGTCTTGGGATTTTCCCGTGATCAGGGTGTGGCTTGTTGGAGACCGGAGCTTGAAAGCGCTCCTTGCGGGCAAGCGATCAGTGCTGGCCGTGAATCATGTTGAGTCCCTTTGCGCTCGCGCTTAAATAGAGTTCCTCCTCGGGTCAACCTTCTCTCCCCCATTTTCCCTCCTCCACTCTCTCTCTCTCTCTCTCTCTCTCTCGT
>NW_027192204.1:108318-257695 GCF_041956535.1 Calcarisporiella thermophila
TCTCCCCACTTTCCTTCCTCCACTCTCTCTCTCTCTCTCTCTCTCTCTCGTGATGCCCAACATCTTACGCGCCGCAGTAGTTCAAACCTCCTCCGTCTATTTCAACACCCCCAAGACGCTCGCCAGACTTGCTTCTTTGGCCGCAGAGGCGAAGTCGAAGGGCGCGCAACTAGTCGTCTTCCCCGAGGGGTTCATTGGCGGCTATCCCCGCGGGTCCATATTCGGAACCTATCTCGGGAATCGTCAAGAATCTGGACGCGATGAGTTCAAGCGCTACTTCAATGCCGCGATTGCGGTGCCTGGCCCTGAAATCAAGGAATTGGAGAGGATTGCTAGCGAAAATAACCTGTTCCTGGTGGTCGGGGTGATTGAGAGGGGAGGAAGTACGCTCTACTGCACCATTGTGTACGTGGATCCGGTCGATGGGTATCTTGCCAAACATCGCAAGGTACGATTGCGCAAATATAGGCCAACCTGCTAGGTGTGCTAATGCTTCTCTCTCCCTCTCTCCATAGCTGATGCCAACCGCCACAGAGCGGATCCTATGGGGCATGGGGGACGGCTCGACCATGCCCGTCCTCGAAATCGAGTTCATCAAGGAGCAAGCGCATCCGGTGACTGCCAAAATTGGCGGCGCCATCTGCTGGGAGAACTACATGCCCCTTCTCCGGTACTTCTTGTACTCAAAGGGAACGCAAATCTACTGTGCTCCCACCGCGGACGGGCGCGACCGCTGGGTGCAGAGCATGCAGCACATTGCCACCGAGGGCCGCTGCTTCGTTCTCGGCTGCAATCAGTTCAACCGTCAGTCCGACTTTCCCGAAGACCACCCGATCATCGACGGCGACCCACACAACCCCGATCATATCATGTCCTCGGGGGGTAGCGTGATTGTTTCGCCGCTGGGCGAAATCCTGGCGGGTCCCCTGCGTGGCGAGCAAGGGATCCTGGTGGCCGACCTGGACCTTGACGAGATCGTTCGGGCCAAGTTCGAGTTCGACGTGGTTGGGCACTACTCGCGACCAGACGTGTTCACGCTCGAGGTCAATGAGAAGCCCCACGAGAATGTTCGGTCGAAATGACCATCGCGCCGCCCTCCCCCCCATCAGCGAAGGGGAGGAGCAGTCTGCGGCTCCGCCACCCCCTTTCTCCCTGTCTTGTTGCCGGATTTATCGCCTCTTTCGTCATGCATTCTATTTTGTGGCTGAAGGATTTTTTCGATTCGAAAGTGTGAAATTATGGTCGATTCTTGAGCATTTTTTCTTGTTTGCGAAATTGAAAATCCCCTTCCCCGCGCTAAGGTTGTGTCTAGTCATTCACGATTGGGCTTGTTATCTTATACAATAAATATAATCTGCCTCCATTTTCTCGTGCTCCACCACGACCCTCATCCACCGGAAACTTCATCCCTCTTCTCTTTGCAGAATCGGAGGTGAGGTTGCCCGGGACTGATCCTCAACCCATTGATAAAGCCAAGGAAGAGCTATGGATGAGGACGAAACTCTCCCCCCCGATGACGCTTCATCCGCTGGATTACTCCCCCCGGCAATAGCTCCGCCGGCCTTATACCCTTCACCTGATGCCGCCCTTTCCTTGCCCTCTCCACCCGGCACATCGCCCTCGACCCCCACATCCCTCGGAGGTAATGAGGGCGATGTCTGTTCATCCTGCCTCGCCCTAGGTACAAAGAAGCGCAAACCCCCCGGCGAGAAGGGCGCAATAGACACTCCGCTTATAACCCCGATTTCATCGTCATCGCCTTCATTCTCCCCCTCCATGTCGCAACCGTCGGATACCCCAATGTCGCATCCATTATCATCCACTAATCACAGCAACCTCAAACGAGCACACGAGTTCAAACTATTTAATACACGAAACCATAGAAGGATATCACGTACAAAATTGGTAGCCACTCTGCTCATCCTTGCCGCCGGGACCCTCGCTCTACTCGCCGTGATCCTCGACTCCTTCCTGCACCATCTTCGCGATCGGGAAGGATGCGCATCCTCCTATATGCGTCCGAGATACATACGACAGGCAGAGTTCGACAGCGAGCGGACGCGATTCGCGGGGAAATATACACTGTATTTATATCGTGAAAGTGGGTACGATGTGGGGGATGAGGTAGGGGCTTTTCGCTTTGCAATTTCTTTCTTTACCCATGTATACATATGCGTGTCCATTTTGGTTGGTAGCCTTCGGGGATCCCTGTTTTATTTATTCCGGGAAACGCTGGCAGCTACAAGCAGATGCGTTCCATTGCTGCGGAAGCCGCCATCCATTTTTTCCAGTTGGCGGGAGAGCATAAGGAGGCTCAGGAGAGTGAGCTCCTGAACCTGGACTTTTTCACGGGTGAGCCTACTTAAATCTTCCATAGGAATGAATACCGGTCTCAACGCCCTTCTTTTCCCTTTAGTGGATTTCAACGAGGAGCTGACGGCGTTCCACGGGAACTCGCTTTTGGAACAGGCAGAATACCTAAATGACGCGATCCAATACATCCTCACGCAATACCCCCAGGGTCGCAGAGCCAGCTTGGCGAATCGCGTGCTACCCGACCCGACCTCCGTCATTGTTGTGGGGCATTCGATGGGGGGGGTGGTTGCGCGCACCATGTTCATCATGCCCAATTTCCAGCCGGGCACGATCAACACGCTGCTCACGTTTGCCACCCCGCATCTCCTCCCGCCCGTCACCTTCGACCCCGTCATATCCAAGATATACGCCGAGATCACGCAGTTCTGGCGGAGAGGATACGAAACGGGCCGCCTTTCGGAGGTGGTGGTGGTGTCGGTGGTGAGCGGGCGGCTGGACGAGATCGTCTCTTCGGACACAGCCAACCTCAATTCGATCGTGCCTCCCACCCATGGCTTCACCGTGTTCACCTCGGGAGTGCCCAACGTATGGTTGAGCACGGATCATCTGTGCATCCTGTGGTGCAACCAGCTAGTGCGTGTGGTGGCCAAGGCATTGCTGGACATTTCCGATGCACGCCTCTCGGGCCAAACGAAGCCGGTCGCAGAGAGGGTGGAAATACTTCGAAAGGCGCTGGTGGATGGACTCGAGGAGGGCTTCAAGCCACCCGAGAGAGCCGGTCATCTCGGTAGGAAGAGGATGTGTTTCGTCGGTGGTAGATCGGCAACTAACCGAATTTTCTCTCCTTAGATCGAGCCCGTACCCTGGTCGATTTAAACAAGCTGAGGTACACGCTGGCATCCCCACCCTCCTTCGCAAAAAACCTCTCCACCCCTCGGGCCACGTTGGACCCGGAATCCCATCTCATCCCAATCCCCTCCACGACCCTCAACTCTTTCTCCCTCTTGACGGATCAGCCGCTTGGCTCGAGGTTCGACGTCCTCTTGTGTGAAGCCATGGACGCTCTCCTGCCTCTAGATCGCCTCCTCTGTGTATCCGTATCCGCGCATGCGATCCCTGTCCCAGCCTCCTCCGCACGCGAAGAAGTGGCCTTCTCGGGACGAACTTTCCAGCTGGTTGAGATGAGTACAGGAGAGATGCACGACTTTCAGTATGTGGTCTGGATGGATCGGGGCGGCCCTGAGAGCGTGTCCGGGTTTGTCGTGGCGGAATTTTTCAACTCGGAGGAGAACTCCGTCGTGGACGCGTCCAGCATCAAAGGTATTTTGGAGTCTCATTTGTATTTGTTAATTTTCCACGGCCCGTAGTAACCTTGGATTCATTTTTCCCTCCACTCTTGCAGACATCCTCACGAGGGGACTCCACGTCGGAAAATTTGAGGGGCGCCCGATTTTATCCGCTACTGTCCAAATGCCTGCCCTCGAAGGCGGTCTCCTTGCGTATCGCCTCTCGGTCTCTCAGCATGGTTGCCCGCCTGATCGTGCTCTTTTCACGCCCCTGGTTCGCCAGTCCATCCCCACCATGCATGAGGTGAAGTACCACGTTAATGTGTCGGAGGTGGATCTCTTGTTTCACGGGCCGGCGCCCTACTCCACCTCGCTCCTCGCAAGCTCGGATAAGCGAGGGCTGAAGCTGCGCATTTGGGCAGACCCATCCTGCCCGGGGGGGCTAGACGTCCGGGTGAGGCTGAACCTCTACGGGAGCTTGGGTAGGTTGGTCATGCCGTATAGATTGGTGCTCGCCACCTATCCCATGATAATCGTGCTGCTGGTGTTGCGATGGCTGCTGCGTTCCTATCAGCGCGGAGCGGGGTTCCCGCATTTTGGCGAGGGGATTTATCACGTCCTCAAAAAAACCCTTCCCCTGCTGATCCTGGTCACTTCTGCCCTCGCCCTGTATCAGGTGTGGCGGCCCTACACGCCCTCGCCCATTAGTGCGCCCCCGCTGTGGCCAGAGACTGCGCACCTGCGCCCTGCGCTCCACGCGGCGTCTGCCTCCGTCTCGATCCCCCCGCCCTCGTCCCTGCTGAAGCTTCGCAAATTTTCAACCTTTCCGTTCCCCGTCGACGCCTCCATCCACCTCCGTCTGCCCTTGCTCGTGAACTCCGGCCGAGCCTTCTTCGGGACCGAAGAGCTTCTGCTTGGCAACACCGACCCGCTCTTTTGGTGGCTGCCTGGCTTTTTTCTCTTGATCGCTGCGGGCATCACGGTCGTGCTCTGGGCGGTGGTCGGGGGGCTCCTGCGGCTGGCGGTGCAACTGATGGTGGGGCTAGAGCTCCTGGGCCTCCCGCCGGTTTGTACACGACTGCGAGCGTCCCCCGGATCGAATGTGGATCGGTTCCAACGCCGACTCGTTGCCACGGTGGTGCTCTTCGTCCTCGTCGCCACTCTCTTTCCGCACCAGTTTGCCTTTGTGGTGGGGCTCCTCGTTGAAGTGGTCTCGTGCATCCGTGCGGGCATCCAGGCCCACGTCGCCCCTCATCCCGCGGATCGCCAACGCCACCGCAACCGGTTCCATTACCTGGAGGCGGTGCTCGTCCTGTTGATCGCCATGCTCCCGTTCAATCTGACCGTGCTCATGGTTTGGATACGCAACCTCTCGGTGCTCTGGCTCGTGCCCTTCTCCTCGGACCACAACCTGCTCTCGGTGGCCCCCGTACTCTTCCACGCGGAGTTGATGGCCAGCGACAGCGACTGCATGTTTGAGGAGCTGGGGGGGTGGCGGACGCGGTTGCTGATGGAGGCCCTGTGGGCCATCGGGTGTGTCTCGGGGGTGGTGTTTGGAGTTCGCTATGCGTGGTGGGTGAACTGGGTGAGCGTGGGTGGCGTGCTGTGGTTGTGCTGGCTACACCTTCGGAAGGAGACCCGGGAGATGAATGGCCGCATCAACGAGTGGGTGAAGCGACGGCGGAAGCGGTCCTGAGAGGTTTGAGAACGCGGGGCGCCCGCTAATGTGCCTTGGCCCGATGGAGAGAGCCAAGTATAGACTCACGCTTTGCTTTTTTTTTTAAGATTCCTCCTGTTTTCTTATTTTCTTGTGCTTGTCTCCTGTTTGTTTACCTCTTTCTTTTTAATGTGTAAATTTTTTTATGTTTTTCAGCCATCTTTTGTTTTTTTTTCTCCTTGTCGCTTTTTCTACCCTCCACCTGTAATATTCATCTACGATGGTTTAATGGATGGACCATTTGACGCTCCCTCGTACAAGCAGACGCAAACTCCTCTTCATTATGCCACGGGAAATAGAATCAAATAATAGTACAATATTTGTCGACTGAAAAGGGAAAGCAGATAATAAAAAGAAAAAGCAAAATAAAAACATAAACATGTCGCGCATCAATGCAAGAGAGAATAGCGGAGCGAAGGGGGAGAGAGGGAAAGGGCGGAATAGAGGAGGGGGAGAGGGAGGAGGAGGAGCAAAACAGCATATAGAATAGAAAATAAAGCAAAAGAAAACAATTCCACCCTTCACATCGCCTCGTTGGATAATCTTCGCCGTCGCCGACTCCAGTCTTCGCCCCCCACCGACCCAGCGTTCTCTTCGCTCCCCGTTTCTGCCAGCGGCCTCCGCATCCCCCTCAGCATCTTGTTCTCATCCACATCTTGCTGCATCTGCGCCCGCGCCGTCAGGATCGGCTCGTACTCCTTCAGCTGGCTCTTGAAGTTTTCGCATGGATTCATGCAGAACCGCCGCGCCTGCACCATCTCAAAGGCCTCCTCGTAGCCCAGCCCAAGGGTCTCCATTATATAAGCAATCACAAATGTGGGTGCGCTTGAGATGCCGCTGGCGCAGTAGACCAGCACCTTGCCGCCGGAGTGCAGGGCGGCGTCTATAAACTGCTTCGCGGTGGTAAACACTGGGATCATGTTGCGGTGCCGTGAGAGTTCGAGCTCCAGGTACGAAAAGTGCTGAGGATGAAGAGGCCGCAAGAGCTGGTGCTCCTGCTCGTCGCGGACGCAAAGGATATGGGTGATGCCGGCCTGGGTCAAGAGTGGGAGATTGCGGGATGCCGTGTAAGGGCCGAGATAGAGTCCCGACTATACAAGAGAAGAGAGCGAGAGAAGCAAAGAAAAACAATAGGAGGTCATCAGTGGGATATTCTAGAAGCATGTTAGCGATGAATGCGCGATCGAAATGACAATTACAAGTATCTCCTGCATCTCGCGACGCATTTCATACCGCCATTCTAATGGAGGGGGGGTGACCCCATTCATGGTGTGCAGAGCGTTCGATACTATGGAAAATGAAGGAACTAACAAGAGTGGATGCCGGGCCCTATGAAGCGGTTCGTAGTTTGAATTCGCGAAGAGGAAAAATGAAAGCGTCGAACTAGCGTAAAAGCCACCCTTTCGAGGAGCAGCACCTAAATTGAAACCTGCCGTCTTGTCCCAGCTGTCATTATCGTATCCAGCGGCCCCCCACATCGTTGGCCGCTCGTATAGCACAAGCTGCTGCGCAGGCCTGCCGGTGGGATAAAACATGGGCCTTACCCTCAAGCTTCGACGCACCGTCTTCTGCAGCTGTGCCCGGCTTTGGCGAAATAGGCTGTTGTGCTGAGGTAAAACGATATCAAAGCGCGGGTTCATTTTGTGGACTTTTCCAATGGTGCCTTATTCCTGGAAATTCGCCCTGATCCCGTGAATTCTTTAGTGTCCTGGAATAGCGGTAGGGCATACTCCAGGCTCATATTGATGGCCCAATACCCTATCTCAATATCGTCTCGCCAATTGCCGAGGGTCAATAAACATTTGTTCGCCTACAGCAAGCAGCTGTTATTATAAAAAATAGCAAACGGATTGGATTAGGAGAATGGCTGAGGATGAATGTTAGCGGCTCAAATGGGTGAAAAATAAAATACAATGCGAGCTTGGTGGCTAGCTTGAGGTAGGGGTTTGGCAACACCAGTCGCCATTACTCCAAAAAATGGACACCCTTGTGAGGGGTAATTTGGCCCCCCTCAAAGTCGGCCTGCAAATACGAATACTAGCCGAGCTGCAGTTTGCGCGTATTTCCACGATGGAGAGCCCAGAGTGGAGCCTTCTCCCATTCCTTGCGAAGTTCCTCCCCCTGGTTACTCCAATTCGGGTGTTTCAACCAAATTCTAGGCTAGATCGAAGGATTTTAATGCTCTAGCCTAACTCGCCACCCTTCTCCAAAGCTATAAATGGAAAGTAGGAACGCATCCAAAGCCTCAGAAAGCAGCTGTTAATACAAGCTTACTAGGTTGTTAGGAGAGAGAAACATGGCCATCCGGGCGAGAAGAGAGAGATGAATCGAGCGCGAACCATCTCCGTCCATTTACGTAAGCGTTGCCACGGTTTATCAGGCCTTGGACCACCACTTAGCCCTATTAGGCATTCATATAAGGCTCCAGGATGGTAACGAACTCGTATGCCACCAGGTTATGGTGCATGGCAAGCCATCCATTTATTCATGGTCTTGCGGCTGTTTATTGTTTTCACCACCAACACAATAATGCTGTTTGACTTGTGATAACACGCGAATGCCTATCCCATTTAGAGTGACATTGAATTGCGGTTTCATTCCCCTTCTGAGAACACGTGTGTGATATTATGCGACCGCAAGCATACCCCTGTCGGTCATGCCCCCTGTATTCGATCCAT
Organism: Calcarisporiella thermophila; assembly: GCF_041956535.1. NCBI lineage: Eukaryota > Fungi > Calcarisporiellomycota > Calcarisporiellomycetes > Calcarisporiellales > Calcarisporiellaceae > Calcarisporiella > Calcarisporiella thermophila. Next base: position 116,316 of record NW_027192204.1, read on the forward strand.
AACTAGCACGTTGAGCTGAGCCGGTGTTTCCTGAGTCCAAGACGCTTGCAACCAATATGGATATCTTCGTTAACATTCAATGTTAACTAACATGGAATTATATGAATTTAGATTAGCCATCCCCGATTTAATAGCTCGGGGGAATGATATGGGAGTTGTATCTCTAGATTTGGATCGAGATTGCATCTAAGATGGAGGTGGGGGGGGGGAGTGGCAAGTTTCTTGAACGTGATTTCAGAAAGGCAATGAAACCTGAATCGATGGGAAAAGGAGGCTCTCCTCCACAACGCTTTCCCATGGCATCTCAACGCAATCCCAGTTTTTAACGATTTCACTGATATGCTTCGGTAGGCGTGTAGACTAGAGCAACGGGCGGTGCCCCTGGATAGGGATGCCCCAAACGGTCCACCCCCACCCCCATTTAGGATGAATAGACCTCGACGGTCCCTCCTCGTTACTCTTTTCATAACGTATACCAGAGCCGCGGCTTTTGCCACTCTTCTTCTATCCTATTAAACCAACTCCTGAATTTATTGTGTAACTAGTAGAGAAGAAACATGGGGGTAAAGCGGGAAAGCACGCTACGAGAGGAAAATACGTGGCAGGGGATGTGAGGTAGAGTATAGAGGGGAAAATATAAGATAGGATATCCAAAAAAAAAAGTATGAGGCGAGACATTACGGACTATGAACTACATGCAAAGAGGGGGAGACAAAGGTGAAGCTATAGAAAGAAAAATAGAAAGGAATAATAATAAAGGAACAACAATTTGAAAAGCTCAGCATGCATTTACACGGATGTCATAAGGAAAACCAACGCGATGACCGCGCCGATCCACCAAGTCGCGTGCACGCTCCATGCGGTGCTATTGTACAAGCTGCCGGTCACAGACGGTGCGATGGGGGCCGCGGTTCTGGTAACCATGACCACCGCCGGCACGGTTACTGCATCATTGGTGGAGCTCAGCGCGGTGGAGAGAGGGGCTGCCGATGAGGAGCGGGATTCGGTGGGGGTTTGCGGCTTATTCGGATTGAAGATGGAATCCACATTGGAGACAATGTTGTCGACTATGCCGGGTTTTTTGGGAGGATTATTGGGGGGATTGGTGGGGGCGGGTTGGTTGTTGGGATGGGTTTGGGGAGGATCCTTTTGAGGGCCGCCAAAGATATCATCAAGCAGGCCACGGTCGTGGAGTTGGTGTGAAGCCAGCACTAAAGAGGGGAGGAGCAAGAGAAGGAACGACACGAACAATTTCATCGCGATGCAAACAAATGATGCTCGTGATCAGGGGGACGCTTTAATGAGGGCAAACTGACAGATTAGAGAGGGAGGGGAAATCAAAACAAAAGGATGGAGGAAAATCGGCAATGGCTCAAGTTTTGCCAATTTGTCCCCTCACACTCGATCACTTGTTGCACAAACTAATTAAAACGAAATTTCGAACAAAGATGGAAAAACCGCATCGGCAGCTGCGCAGCCATCGAATGCGGCCGAAATGGATGGCTCAATTGATCCCACAAATAGTCAAGTCCCGCATCTGCTGCAGAATCCCCTCGACCCTGTGCTCCAGCGTCGGGTCCTCCGGCGGGAAATACTCGTGCAGCGTGTCCAGCTTCTCGTGCGTGTGGCGGAAGTACTTCAGCTGCGCCTTGACCATGGCCTCGAACGACGGGTCCAGATAGGGCACGCGTATGTCCACCACCTTGGGCAGCTCGTTGGTGAGCATCATGTTGAGATGCTCGTAGATTTCGCGCGAGACGTTGGCCTCCTGCTCGGCCTAGAGGGGAGAGGGGGGGAGAGGGGGCAGAAGGGTTGGCATTGCTTATACTCCCCTCGCTCGCAAGGGCGAGAAGAAGCGTGTTTGAGAACACGGCCAAGGCCACTTACCCGAGGTAACCGCGAAGCATCCTCGCTCGTCTTGTCCACTAACTTGCGCACCCGGTTTCTCGACGCGTCATAGTCCAGCAGCTTTTTATTGCGCTTCTTGATGGCGTCATTGATCTCTGGAAAGTACGAGCAGAAACGCCCAATTGGATCGATGACCGTTTGCCGGTACGTCTGATCCTATCATGTCGAGAAGTTGCGACAATTCACATGGGGCACCCCTGGAAGGTTTGTAGGCGTATCTCAACTCACCATCTCCAGTCGGAGCATATCCTCCAGGTTATCCATCGTCTGCTTATACCGGATGCCGCACACGCCCATCGGCGCAGACTCGTCGTAGAACTGCTGGATCGTCTCGGCGATACGCTTCTGTGTGCCAGCGACGGCTATTGAATGTCACTTGATTAGGAGGATGCACGGCGCTAAACAAAGTGAAAACTAAGCGAATACCTCTAAGCGAATCCAAGTACCCCTTGGTCTCCTTGTATAGTTTCTCGGACTTCTGCTCCAATCTATCATGATGAGACACGATTATCAGCCCATCCGGACTACACCTGCCCTTCCCATGCCGCACGTTTCTACTTACACCCGAAATCGCCTTTCTTCCTCGTCGAACTCTTGGTCGACCTAGAATGGAAGAGCCCGGTTAGGCCATTATACCCAAGAAAGCATGCGCAGTGGCACAGCTCTTATAATAGATAAACATTGTACCGTCTTCTCCATCGCACCCGCCCGTTGCATAAGCTAGCGAGTAGTTAAGCAAATGAAAGAATGTTAGAAAAGAGGCAGTACTTGACATAATGCGCGTCAACTAATTCAAGGCCGCCTGTATTCTTCTCCGAGCCATGCGGGGAGAATGACGGCGAGCAAAAAATAACGCGATGGCCAGAGAAGAGAAAAGATGGAGATTATTTACCGAGGTCCCCGCACGGTTAAGGTTCTTCTTAAATCCAGACCTATGGGTCGGCCATAGGAAGCCAAATGGAAATGAGGAAAACAGTTAAAATGGCATCAAGCATTTTTGCGGAATAGAAAAAAGACAAGAGACCTACCAGCTCATGAGTGCGTTTATTGCCGGGTAAGAAAGAGCAGGGAAGACGAGGTAAAATAACACTCGCGGTTTAAAAATGGGCTAGGGACAGACAGTTGAGGGACTGCGCCACCGTTCCTTCTCGAGTTCTTGTGCACGCTTTCAATGCAGTCCATACCCCGCTCGAATAGCCTCCTATTTCATTTCAACCAAAAAACTGTGTATGGATGCACAAGGTTAGGTGTGCCCGACTTCATTCCCCATTTTGATAAATCTATTGATGTTTATTATAAAAAAAAAACTGTACAAGATTGCGCTTATGGGCAATTGTGCCGAAGCTTGAAGTTCTACCCTAGATCTCCTTGCCCAAAATATTTCACAACCACCGTGATAAAGATGTTCAGCGAGGCAATACATGGATCCGTCGGCCCTTCCTAAAAATAGGTCAGTTCTCGATAAGCTCCTTCTGTCCTTGGCCATAGGTATGCGCCCAGTTATAGCCATACAAACCAGTTGACTGCGAATGGTCATACACCGTCGGCAGAGGTCGCGCAGAATAAACATTTGATCCGAGGTCATTGCCTTGTCGATTCGTAAGAGGAGGGCGTAGATCCATTGCGACTGTCATACAAACCATTGGGTGAATCGAAGTCAACTACAAGGGAAAAAACAAATCAAAGGAAGAAGAGCCTACCTGCCGCACTGAGATACTAGGCCCTATCCATTTCGTGTGATATTTTAGCAATTGCAGTGCTGTGCGCTAATATTGAAAATAAAATTGGTTTTTTCCGGGTTCCCCTTCAGAGCTTCGAATTGAACTAACCTGATCGATAGAATTAACGGCACTCAAATGGTCGACCTTCTCCTCATTCCCTTCGGCGGATATTTCCTCATCCTTTGATAACTCCTTGGCATCGCCATAGCAAAATGCCATCCATCCTTGCTCGTCCTGGGTTTTCGGGAGTTTATGCCTCATTTTCTCATGCTTATTAGTCTTCGAGAAATGCTAGATGAAGAGATGTTAGTAGAAGCCTTCAAAGCACGGAAATCGGTTAATACCTTGCGCTGTGCTTCAAATGACTTTAAAAAGGTCTCTTGCCACTCCAAATCGGGCACCCATTTTGTAGGCACACCAGGGTTTGCAGAAGGACCAGCCGCGTAGCTCTTAGGCAATTTTCCCGGCGACGAGGATTCGGGAGGCTTTTTCTGAGCTACCACCACAGCAGGCCTTTTCCTGGCCTCCATTCTAATGGTAATTAAAGCAACAATAGATCAGTGGACTTTGGCTACGCGATTAAGTAGGGTCTGCAATCCACCTAACAAGACGAAGGTATTCCTCTCCCGTTGCGGGCGGATTTTCTGGGTTGAGATCAGCCCTTTCTGAGACGGGCAGAACGGAGCGACTGTCTAAATCGTCTTGTTCATCTTCTCCTCGGTACAAAATCGACGACATCCCTAGTGAACAGTAACCAGTCCCAACCGGTAGGCAGGCCACTTCAAATGTCTAAAGACCCAAGGTTTTCGCAGTCAAAGGTGGCTTATTGGTGACCTCATGCATTTCAAAAGCAAAAACAATCAAGACCGCTATCAATTTTCCCTCTCGCACTTAAACTAGAAGATGCGTGTCATCGAGCAGATTGCATAACCAATTCATCAAATAGCCCGTCCCTCTCGCATTCTGTAACACTCTGAGGTCCTTTTCTCCATCACAAACTTCGTACTCTGAAGGGAACGCCCTATGCCGGGTCGTGAAGGCGCATCCAACTACGATTCGGTGATTATGGCGCTCTCCCCTCAACACGGCTCTGCTCCACTACTTTTAGTCCGCAACATCAGCCGGCTACGGCTTCTACAATATTCCATCCCACCCAGCAAAGCAAAATTAACGTCGCCGTCTCCCCGGCCCGTGTTCCGGTGCTGGCAATGTAAGCGACTTTATACCTCCATTCCACTCACATCGCCCCTGGCGCAAACATCAAAACACGATCTGGCCCCGGAGAGAAAGCCAAAGAATTACGGGCAATGGCTTTATCGAGGGACTCGACCCACCCCCACCACCGATCCGCTCGTCCTTTCACTCCGCAGATTCCTAGGAGCTCAACGAAAACAAGACGCGTGGGACACCTACGAGATGCTCTCTGCGGCGGGAAAGGCCACCCATCTGAATCTCCATGATTTTCGGCGAGTCCTTGAATTGATCCGTTTCCGACGGCATCGTCGTGATACCCTCTCGAGGCTCGACCGCCTCCTAGCTGACTCTCGCGCCGCTAACATCCGATGGTCGCATGCCGACTACGAAACCATGTTGACCATCTATGCCCGGTTCGGAGAAGCCTTGCGAGCAAAGGCTCTAATAGCGCGGATACGGGAGGAGAGCGAGGGCCGAGTCCAACCCCAGATTGCAGCCTTCAATAGGGTCATGTCGGCTTTTGCACGGAGTGGCGACATCTCGGGTGTGAAGGATGTGCTCCGCGAAGTCGAAGCCAGCGGTCTTAGGCCCGACCTGGTCTCGTTCAACACACTCCTCGCCGCTCAAGCGAGGGAAAACGACTTCAAGGGAGCCAAGGAGACGCTCGCATGGATCGAGCGCCAGGGATTCCGCCCCGACGTCGTCACCTTCAACATCTTGATGGGCGCTCACTTGCGAGCCAACGATCTGGAGAGGGCGCAGTGGTACCTGGACGAAATGCAAAAAGCCGGCATCAAGCCATCCACAAGAACCCTGCATCAGCTGATGGATGCTCTTGGAATGGCCGGGCAGGTCGACGCGGTGGAGCGGCTGTCCCACTGGACGACCTGCGCGATTGGCGCCAACATCCTGCTACGAACCTATGCTCAGCATGGGTATGTCCAGCGCGCACAGCAACTTTTTGAGCACCTGCCAAGGCGCACACGGCCCGCTTACAACACCATGATAGGGATGTACCTAAGTGAGGGCATGGTGCCCGAGGCGGTGCAGCTGTGCGAGAGAATGGTGGCCACGGGAATAGAGCCCGACGTAGTGACCTATGGACTCTTGATCAACCGGCAGGTGGATGCGGGGCGACTCGTGGAGGCGGACCGTTGCATATCGGCAATGAGAGCACGTGGGCTAGAACCGAGCGCTCCCATCTACAACATGCTGCTCAAGGGCGAGCTGAGGACGGCGCGCGCTGAACGCTCGGCCACCAATATACTCCAAAAAATGGAGCACGACGGCATTGTCCCCACCCCGGCAACCTTTCACACCCTACTCGCAAACCTGGATGCGGAGAAGGCGCCATCCGATGGCGGCCTTCGGACCGCGTCTGGAGTGATAAAGATATTGGAGGGGATGGTGCGTGCGGGCTGGAAGCCGTCCACGTGGACCTTCAACGCCGTCCTGGATGGCATCGTGAAGGAGGAGTTGCAATGGCTGCGATGGCGGCGAAAACATCCCCAGCGGCCTCTCCAGTCGTCTCGAGAGGAGCCGAAGGGCAAAGAGCAGTTGGAGGAGAGGCGGCCGAGGAGGTTTGGGGAGGGTGGCAGCGTCGTCAAGATGGTGGATGCATTGCTGGATAAGATGCAGACCCTAGACACCCAGGATGATATGGTGGCCTACACGGTGCTTCTGCGCCGAGCCCTCTTATATTGTACCTCCGAGGAGGACGTGATACCGGGCGACCATCTCGTGTCGGAAATGCTGTCAACCGGGATCCGGCCCAATGTCCACACCCTCACCACCCTCCTGGCCCCTTGCGCAGAGTTGAAGCTCGCGAAGAGGGCCGATGCGATATGGCACGGAATGCTGGAGGCAGGCGTGCAGCCCAATGTCGTGGCCTATACCGCGATGGCCGTCGTGTGGCTCCGCTGCGGTGAAGTTGCCCACGCGAAAAACATCATGGACCGGATGGCGGCCCAGGGGATTCCGCCCGATTTTATCGCGTCCACCGTTCTGGATGAGATAAAGAAGCGGGGCGGGGAAGAGACGTAGAGGTGGTCTGCTTAATTTTTTTCGAGGGCTCACTTTCATGGACTTTCTATTTCCTTTCTTCTCGGGACTTCGATTATCTTTCATTTTCTCCTCCTTTTTCTTATTTACTTTTTAAATATGATGAGTGCTTGTCTTTAAAAGAAAATGTAATTATATTCCTTTTCGATATAGAGCTTTCTCTTTCTGCTATTTCTAATAATGATTATATATATATATATTTGATTATGATATTTATCTTAAATGCCCTGACCAATACTTCGAAGAGGTGGAAGACACAGATGAACTAGTAGCCATATCCACGGCGAACATCAGGAAAGAAATACATGTGAGGGAGAAATGGATGCTTGCCAACGAATACATGTAATAAGTGAGGGGAGGAAGAAGACATGAAATAAAAAGGCAATAATAAAAAAAAAAGCTAGAAATACAAGATGAAAAGGGGGGGAATATCGGATGATAGGGTTGATGTCTTTACACTAATAAAAAAAATGAGCATTTTATAATATATATATATAAACACACTTAGGCTATAATACATGCAAATGTATCAAAATATATGGAAAAATGGCGGCAGGGGAGAGGGGTGGAGACGTTGGTTCTAGCTTTCAAGGCAATCCGATGGAAAAAAATCACCACGCAGGAGCAGACACGGGGTACTCCCATCCTATCTGCTTCGCGCCCTCGTACAGCATTGAGGCGGGGTAAGCGGCAAACGGTTGCCCGCCGGTGCTCATGGTGCCCATGGCGGTGGCGGCCGCGGATGGATTCATTCTAAAGAATTGATTACTCATGGCGGTGGGGGCAAAGGTGTGTGCGCCTGTGGCTAGATCAAAAGCGGAAGCACGCGGGGGGGTCAGGGGCGACCAGAGCATGAAGGGAGAGGGCGAGCGGGCCGGGTTGTTGGGGATGCAGATGGGAGCAGTGCCGTTATTAGAGGGAGCAGTGCTGTTGAAGGATGCAGTAGAAGATCGGCGACTGTCGCTGTAGTCGGGCGGTTGGGAATGGGGGGGCTGGGCATGGTGATTCAAGGATGTCTGGAGGTGCGGCGGGGGCGCATGGTGCTGATGGTGGCGCTGATGGTGCCTGGTCAGCGTGGTTCTCCTTGTGAACTGCTTTCCACAGCCGGGCACAAGGCACCCGTACGGCTTGTTTCCCGTGTGGGTTCGGCGATGTCGGGCGAGCGAGCTCGAGTCCGAGAACATGCGTCCGCACCCGCGCCATTCGCACCGGTGCGGCTGCTCGCCGGTGTGTGTGCGCACGTGCACGGTCAGGGCCGACCGCTGGATGAATCGCTTGCCGCAGCCGGGCCACTCGCAGACGTAGGGGCGCTCGCCGGTGTGGATGCGCTGATGACGCACGAGATCCGAGCGCCGGGAAAAGGCCTTTGGGCAGTCGGGGAAGGCGCAGAGGTAGGGGCGGGTGGCGAACTGCTGGCACTGCGAGGCCGCCATGGCGGCTAGCGTCGCGAGCGAGTGCGGCTCATGGGCGCCCGCGTGGGCGTGATGGTGTGGGTGGCTGGAGTTGTTTAGAATGCTTTGGATATCCATCAAACAAACAAATGGGGCTCTTCTTGCTTATAGTTTGCGTTAGCGTTTTCTTTTCTCTTTCTCGGTGATTCCCACCCTTTGTAGAACTCAACGGGCTGACTAACTCGGGCGTCGACGAGTAAACCGAGCTATTGCTAAGATCAGGCGTGGATGCGATCGAGGAAAGGAAAGGGCTACAAAAGAGCGAACAAAGACGAGAATGGGAAGGGAAAAGAAAGAGTCGAAGAAGAGAAAAAAGGGCGGAAGGGCGGAAGGCAATGTTTGAAAAGTGTATATATATATGGGCCCTTAACAGCTTTGGCCGCACGATCAAGTCTTGCTGTTAAGAGGCCAATGCAGGATAGACTAATTAGGAGTTGGTTGCTTTGCTCACAGCTGAGATGCGAGCATTTTCACGGGCGAAAATAAACTAATTAGGCGGCGTTGAGTAAAGTTTCAGGGAAAAGTTACACTGAGGCCGGTGATTCGGCGGGTGTCAATCCCGCGGTTATCTAGGAACGCTTAATTTCCATTCGGCCCAACGTCAAGGCCTGCCGTAGCTGGCAGTCTCTCGACATTATCCTCCTCGAGCCCGCACTGGCCATGTGGCAAATTTGCTTCCCTCCGGTGCCTTTGCTCACGAAGCTTGCCGACCACAGGGCGGGCCCACTAGGCTGTCAGGCTTGCTGCGGATGAACGTGTCTCCGCCTGATATCCTGCCTCCATTTGCTAATCGGTTTCAGACGCTTGCAAGCTTTGCTTATTCCAGCTCTTAAGAGATGCTCCCCGTTTTTCCTAAACTCGGCCAACTTAGGCGTTTTGAGCACCGAGCCGACACTTGGCCCATTCAGTAAGGGGAAAAAATGTGCGCTCGTCCGCTCGTGATAGTGGTCAAGCATCGTTTGCCTTGTGTGTTTTCTATTCTTTTTGCAGGGTTTCTTTGGGGAGGTTTTAGCGCCGTATGATGTGATTCTTTGGCCATCTTTTATTTTTCTTCTTCCAAATGCCAAGTTTTATAAACACGTGTAAACCCGTTCTATTGACCAAAGGGGAAACTGATTTCTTCCATCTTAGAGCAGTTCATAAAAGTAGTCCAAGCCCTGACCCACTTCCCATAGCGCGACCCCGACTGTCGTTTCCATAATAATACAATTAGCATGCCAGTCCTCCGACAGAACCGCCCAAGCGACTTGATTCGCTAGACTTACCATCGTACTCCTCGGCTAATTCAAGCCTCGATTCTAGAGACTATAAGAGACATTTATGCCGTGTTGGCGTTTTAATCTCACACACATTGATCATATAACAATGGCTAACGAACCCCCCCCCCTCTCTCGCTCCCCCTCTCCTCCTCTTCTATCGACTTACCTTCAGGCTGGGATACCACACTTGATGCCTGGCCCCTCCCTCCGTATACTCGAACGAGTGTTCCTCGTGGTCCGCACTCCACTTGACCTTGGGGCGATGGCGCGTGAGCAATTCCAGGACCGTCTTGCCTATTACGGGGGTTGGCTGCGAGCCACCATAATCCATCCCATAGAGGTTGATGCCGAGGAGGAGCTTGTGCGGGTTGACGCTCAGGTCATCGAGGTTCTCCTCCACCCAATCAATGGGCGAGTTGGGACCGGGCCTAGAGGTTTGAAAGTTTCGAGATCAGGTGGCCGAGTCGCGAGAAAAAGAGAGCAGCAAAGGCACAGGAGTATTTACACGGAGCCCGAGTAATCGTAGGTCATTAAGGAGAAGAGATCCACAAACTGACCATAGTCCGCCACCAGCTCCCGCAGGCCGCCTCCTCCTTCCCTCTTCGGCGGGATCACCAGTACCAGCTCTCTCCCTTGCTCGTGCAGCCTATCAGCGAGGGCTTTGATGGTGTGGCGGAGAAGGGTGGGCACGAGCGCCTCGAGCACCAAGCCGTCGAATCCATGTACCCTATTGAGTCGGTGCGTGCGGTGAATAACGAAGGCCAGGCATGGCTTATTCCTATTCCATAGTGTCGACTTACTCGCACTCCTTTGCAATGATGCTGACTATGGCCTCCGTCTCTCCCTCATCCTGGATGAGAGCGGTTAAGTCCTCCTGCGTCCAAGAATCGAACAGGAAACGCGGCACTATTCTTCCCATGATGCGGGAATTGTCTGTTCCGCGAACTTGCTCCATCCACTAATAGAATTCAAAAGGCACTCGTTCAGTCGTCACACAACCAACAACCCTTGCGCAATCGCTTTTGATTATACCCCTTTATCCACATCATGCCCGCCTTTCAGCACATATTCCCGACGCCCCCTGTGCAAATCCGCCCTTAAATTAGGACTGTTGTATCATTCGCATTCAAACGATCCACTTACCGCCTTTGTACATTATACCACACAGGGCTTACACTATTTAGCAATAACAAAGACATGATTCACTTCAATCATACTATTCTCGTTTACGACAATAAATTAAACTGTTCTACAACTTAACTAGTCAAATTTTCCCTTGAACATCTTCACTACATCATATCCATGGCTATTCCATGGAGTGACGTATGCAAGCGTGGGACCTCCCCTAAAGTTCTTGATGTGTTTGTGAAGGGTGTCATATTGGTTATGGTGTTGGAGGATATCATTGAACTTTCACACGAGTGAATCGTAATAGAGGTTGAATGGGGAATATTTAGACTTAAAAACCTTTCATTAGTCTCTGAACATCAGAGTCCCACTTACCGAAACCTTGGTCACTACCAAATTCTTTTCAAATACTGTTTGGCCAGCGGAGACTATGGAGATTAGATTTAAGAGGCAATATATGGGAAGCCAGTGATGTACCATGACTTTTTTTTTACTCTACATGGATATTTCTCTCTAATCCCTTTTCAATATGCTACTCGGTTCGGAGTTTACTTAAGGAGCTCTGGTGGCTTCTGCAATTTCATTTCAGCAATTCTTTATTACTCTCTCCTCCCTGATTGCGAGCCCCAAGTTCATTAAATAAGCATAGCGCTAATGTTAAAATCTTGTATTTCTTTCTTTTATATATCCTTGCTCTTCCTTCTCCCCTTCCTCGCTCTCTCCACTGCTAACAACGATGATGTCGTAGAAGGATTTTTCAGCCAGAGCGGACACACCAATAATTGGGCAGTCCTGGTGAGCCATCTTTCTAAATTCTTTAGGAGAAGTGATCGGTCGATCGATAGCTAATTATATTTAATACAGGTCTGCACCTCTCGATTCTGGTTTAATTACCGCCACATCGCAAACACTCTTTCCATGTATCGAACTGTGAAGCGTCTGGGGATCCCCGATTCCAACATCATACTGATGCTTGCCGACGATGTCGCGTGTGATGCACGCAATGTCTTCCCAGCAACGGTGTTCAATAATGCTGGAAGATATCTTGACCTGTATGGTGAAAATGTCGAGGTGGATTATCGGGGCTACGAGGTCACGGTTGAAAACTTCATTCGAATGCTGACAGGTGAATGTTCCTTTCATTTGCTCCTTTTCACCCTCTATGTAATAGAGTTGGAATCGATAAAAATTAATCTCTTGCTTTTGAATAGGTCGTGTGAGTGAAGATGTTCCTCGCTCAAAGCGCCTGCTTACCGATGACCGCTCTAACATCCTGGTTTACATGACTGGACACGGAGGGAAAGAGTTTCTCAAGTTCCAAGATGCAGAGGAAATTAGCAGCCATGATCTTGCCGATGCTTTCGCTCAGATGTGGGAGAAGCGACGATACCACGAGATACTATTTATGATTGACACATGTCAGGCGAACACCATGTTCACTCGATTCTACTCGCCTAATATTTTGGCTACAGGAAGCAGTGAAGAGGGAGAAAACTCATATTCGGTAAGTGGTGTTTCCTGCCAGAACAACACCCGTGCATGAGCTCCAAAAGGCTAACTCTTTTCTCCCTTAAGCATCATATGGATCAAGATATTGGTGTGGCTGTGATTGACAGATTCACCTACTACAATCTGGAGTTTTTGGAACGCATAGATATGACCAGCAAGGCAACCCTCCAAGACTTGGTATTCATGCCTCTCGTCTTCTTTTTTTGCCTTATTCCTTACCGAACCTCTAAATGCTTTTTTTTTCATCTCAGTTTTCCACTTACAACCCTGAGCTCATTAATTCCACACCACGTGTGCGGAATGATACCTTCAAGCGACCGCTTAACGAGGTGCTGGTAACCGACTTTTTTGGCAACGTGCAAAACATCGAACTCACAACCAAAGTCCTCAATCGAACGTTACCGCCCCCCACTCCTGAGGAGTCGGAAGCTGTGCCTAGAAAGCAGTCTCTGCCTCCAAAGGAATCTTCATTTGCGACCAGACTAGTAGAGGAGCAGCAGCACATCAGACCGAAAGGTCACCATTTCGAAGTGAAATCAGAGATGCCATCCACCATCTCATGGCCATTTTATGTCGGTGTTGTGGCGTTGATCCTGGCTGTGGGCGTGACCTCATCGCGCCCTTCGCTATCTAAAGTTACCAAAAAGCAAGCAGAAAACGGAGCCGCCAAACATAGAATAGGTGCGAGGAGAAAAAATAAACTAGCATAAACATCCATGGAGATTTTTTGATTTGCTATTATTATGATTACGATTCACTCTTATCCTCTTATTCTTTTTTTTTTTGTATATACAAAATAAATTCTCCATATGGTAGCGTCTGTGAGATCTCTAATGGATTACATTAGGCATTTTTTATTTAAAAGGAAATACGCATAACAATAACAATAATCAGCATTAATAAGGAAATAATAAACAAATTGTAGTAGCAAAAAAGGAAAAAGAAGTATAGATAAAAAAAAGAGGTAGGAAAAGGGAAGGGAGCGGAAAGGAATCGCCAGAAGAGGAGCAAAAGAAAAAGAAAAAGAGAGAGGTGGAGGAGTAAAGGGGGAGAGGATGAGAGGCAAAAGAGACAACAAATTACAATCTATCTTCTAGACATTAGTTCTATTCACTAGTGAAAATAGCGGGTGGGAATATATAAGTGCTATACATTCATACATTTAGAAATCGAGCAAGCGCCTAAAAGGAGGCGGAATACTCCAGGACTCTCCAATCCACCTCTTCACCCAGGGGGGTATCTGGAGGAGATTCAAACCCTCCCACCGACCCCATTAGATCCACCATTCCCTCTACCCCCGACTGATGTGGGTGCAGGTGCCGCTGCTCTTGCTCCTGCTGGTGCTGCTCCAAATGCCGCAGGAGAGTGGCCCGTCGCGTGAATTGCCGCTGGCAAATAGGGCAGCCGTGCTGCTTTTTTCCAAAATGGGTGCGGCGGTGCCGTGCCAGTGAAGAGGAATCCGAGAAAGCACGTCCGCATCCCTCATACTGACAGAGATGAGGGCGTTCGCCAGTGTGTGTACGAAGATGTACGGTGAGACCAGAGCGCTGGATAAACTAGACAACCATACGATATAGACGCGTAAATGGACATAAGCACACACAAGCAAATAGAATAGGACGCGTCTAATCTATGGAAACATTGGAGGACTTACTTGTTTTCCGCAACCTGGCCAAGCACAGTGGTAGGGGCGTTCTCCCGTATGAATCCTAAGGTGCCTTGCAAGATCACTCCGCCTAGAGAAAGCTTTACCACAGGTTGGACACGAGAAGGGTCTTGTTTGAGCGCTGGGTGGGTTGGGAACCGAGCTCGGCAAGCTCGCACTTTTTGTTAGCTTTGGACAAGATGTAGGATTGGGGATATCGTTGTGGAGTGAGAACAGGTGGGGCAGGAAGGATTGCTGCAAAGGGAATGTGAAGAAGTCTGCTGGCGGGGTCACAGGGTGCACGGGGGTGTGGTGGGACGGAAGCGTGGCGTACGGCGCAAAGAGACCAAGATTCTCGAACGAGTGCTGCGTGGGGTCCTCCCCTCCAGAGTTAAGGATATTGCAAATGTCCATTTGGTGGATAGATAATATGCAATTGCAAACTGAATTCACTTAATGACAGGTTGCTACGGAGGGGAGCAAGAGAGAGGAGAAGAAAGGATGAAGAAGTGAAGGAAAGGATGTAGAAGAGAGAGAGGTAGAGGAAAGGGAGGAGATTAAATTAAAGAGATTTTTGCTAAGCCACCAAGAAACACAGACGATCCGAAGGGATGAAGAGAAACCAAGATAATGATTGCCTATTTTGGAAGATTAGGTCAATCGGGCCATGACAGAGGAGTCGCCAATGATTTCCCCTTTTCTATCCCATTTCTATATAAGTGAGGATTGTCTAATCGCAAAGAGTTTAAGAAGCATCTATTGCATCAGATTGCGTGCGCATAAAGGGAGGGAGGATATGTTTAAGATCCGGGCGATTTTCCGCTCTCGCCAAGTCTGTGGACGAGAGTCTCTTATCCTATTTGGCCTAATTGATCGCGCTACACTCTCTTCAACTCTTCCCTCTCCACTTGGTTCTCCCCTTTGCAAGAAGGCCCTTTCTTCAGTCACAAACCAGAATGACTGCGGAACCGGGCTGGGCAATAGAGTTCTAAGCCATGCAAGTTGAGTTCTCGAAACTTGCGGCCATCGGCAATGGATGATGGCTGGCGGTTTTACCAGCTAGGGAGGCGAGATGGAAAAACGAAAAAACTGTGCGAAAGTTTTTTTTTTTACTTTCGATAATAATAGAACAAAAGAATAACTTGGACTCTCCGGCTATGGCCACCATATTCCTGGCCCTATTCCTTCTTTTCTAAATCTAGCCTGATAAGTTCTTTCTTAAAATTCACCTCAACATCTTCGGATCTCGGAGTTTGAGAGCAGGATACCAGGGGGACAAAATGGAGCGACCGAGGTAATCAGCCAAACTTTTGCCATTGCCACTAATTTTTGTTACAAGTTTTCTATTCAGACATGGGAGGGGAAGGGGAAAGGGAGTAGGAGGGTGGTGCGAAGGCAATATGTATCTTATCCAAGTACTCTAGTGGGAACACCTGGTCTGCTAAGAGCTAGGATGCCCCAGAATACTAGAAAAAAAAATCTTTCGGCTATGGTGGCAGATTTCAAAATTGAACTCTGCTTTATCGTAAGTTAGAGTAATAGAACTATGTTCATCAATCCAAACGAGAACAAAAGAACTTTAGCAAGGAGCGAGTAGCTTCTATAGAAACTAGGGAGCATGTATTAAAAGGAGATACACAATCTACTCGCTTAAACTGTATTCTCACTTGTTCTCTACTGAGCACCTCTAATCACCACTGAGCTCCAGAGCGAAAAGCTTTCCTACAGACAGATCACAATGGATCCCAATCAATACTACAATCAATACTACAATCAATACTACAATCAATACTACAATCAATATTCTCAACAGCGGCAGTATCCTCAACAAACACAATACCCACAAGCCCAATCTTATTATCAATATACCGCGCAGGCTCAAAGCCAGCCTTACTCTACTACCACGAACCCAGCCTACTCTACCCCGGCACCCACCACTCCTACCGCTCCGCAAGCCCAACAGCAACCTGCTGCGCGTGGGCAAAGAATGGCACACGAGTCGGATAGAAGAAAAATGAGATTTTGGTAGTAAATTAGCAGGAAGGCGCTTCTCTGATATTTTTGTTCATAACCCTCCTTCTTATTTTAAATTCCCCCGCAATTTGCATCCGTTCATATTATCTTTTGTTGCACCCTCCCTCTACCCTCGCATATAAACATCTCACGTTTCAGTTACTTTGAATCTATTTCTTTGGTTTTTAATTTCTTTTTTGATACCATGGGTTTTTCATTTCATTAATGGCCTGTTGCAGTTCGTTTATTTGGGCACCTTGGTTTAATTTATATAAACGAAACAATCTTTTCCGTGGATTTCAAACTGGGTAATTTCAAGCTACCTCATCCCAGTGAATCACCTAGGAAAATCATATGTCTATATCTCCCCTAAAGGCTAAGCCACGCTGCTTTAATGGCTGCCCCTACAATCACGAGCAAAGTACTGGCATACCCGATTTGCCTACCAAATCCTAACCCATTCTCCTTCGACAACAACCCGAAATCCGCATGCAATATTCTGGAAGCCACCAGCGTCGCGCACATTCCGTGCAAGAACGCAGGTGAGGCTTGATTCAATTCGCAGATCGCAAGCATCAAGAGCGCGAGTGGGACGTTCTCGCCGAAATGAGCATGCGCACGGATGCACCTCTCCAATTCTGAGTACTTGCCTTTCTGCTGGGGGGAGGAAGCGCTCACAGAAGGAGGGGTCGAGTATAAGCTGGTCCTTGTCTTGATACGGGCGCGCACCGTGCGCAAGCCGAGATACGTATAATACACGGCGAAAAAGGGGGACCAATAGGCGACGATTTTGATAGAGGCAGTCATGACTTGGATTTGATGATCAGTATTCCTCTTTCGCACGCTTTGTACTGCCGCCATTTATATAAAGGTTGGGTGGATTTTATTACTCATCGGGAGGCTTTGCTGTGTAAAACTTTGACCAAAAATGCGCTCACAATTTAAGTCATGGATCCATTGAAGCGAAATTTATTGATAATAATCGAAGAGTAAAAGGCCTTTCGGAATCATATATACACTAATACTCCTTCTCTGAATAACAAGACATGAAAAACTGCTTTTTTCGTTTTCAAATAACTTGGTATATGGGACAAAAAAAAACTCATTCGTTAAAAATGTCTTATCTACGGGGTCAACATCCCGTCTGGTATTTTGTTTTCATCGTTTGCGTCCAGAAATTCTGGCAAAAGAACCCTTCGTTGTGGCGGCATAACATCCAAGTGCATAATGCGGCCCTCGCTTGGCGGGGTAGGCAAGCAATGCTTTTGAGCGTATAGCTCGGAGTGTGTGGAGGAAATCGGTGAGAGCGTTAAAGTATTGCCCGCATCTGCCCACGCTTTAACGCGGATGCTTGCTTTATATCTGGCCTCACACGCGTATTTGTCGTGTACGACACGCGACACACTCTGCAAGCAAAGCTCGTCCATTAGCTGTGCACATTGAAGGCAGGGATCTGCTGCTCTTCTTGTCTACAAATGAAATATACCAACGTATCAAAGAGAGTCATCCTCCCGAGCTCAAGGAAAACGGGGTTTACCGGCTGGGATAGGTTCAGTATCCTCTTTGCAAAATATAAAGCCGCTTCGGCAATAATGGCCGGCCCATACTCGATGAATCTCTCATGAAAAAGTGTCAGCTCCATCAGGAACCTCGCTATCCACTCCGCCCCATCACGAGCGCACTCTTTTCTTTTAATAATAATTCGGAGAAACTCCTCCGCGGTGGGATGTCCGATTCGCCATCCCAGAGTTTTTAGTAAATGTCTCTCCATCTGTGCAAAATTGTTTGCATCATACTGTCTTGAGCACAAATCGGATAGTTTCTGCGGCGGAATGTGGGCAGAATCTGTATACTTTGCTGCCACCCACAATGCAGTTAAGCCTAGCAGCTGGTAATATTGTAATTTAACAGTAACTTGTGACATATATCTGTCAACAAGGTTGAGCGCAAGATACAGGGTCTCTGGAGCCAAAGAGAGATGATTGTGCACTTGAATGAGATAATCGACCAAGAATGGACGCCTTTCCCACCGAACCTCTAACATTGAAATCAGAAAATACATTCACATTTACCCCCATATTCACGAAGATAATAAGCAGTAATAGTATACCCGGCTGCATCTCCAACTTCAGGATGCTGGGAAGTGTCGATTTCTATACACAAAAAACGATTAATTTTCCATCTCTTTCGATGCATTTACAATTAAACAAAATTGAACGGAATTTTTGTTCCCCTAATTTACCTCCTGGTGCTTCATTGCCTCCCACATCTCAATTAATTCTTCATCATTTTCTTGAGAGGGAACTAAGGTAAGGGTTCGTAGAACACGTTTGAGATTTTTGATTTTGAAAGGAAGGGTCTTGGAGCGCTTAAAACCTGGACGCGTGCTCATGATGTACTCCCTTCTAGGGGTAATTTGGGCACAGAATTAATGAATGTGCTTGTAAGCAGAGTAAAAAGACACTAATAAATTGAATAACCTATACACCAATTAAATGTTCTTAATATATATAGCAAACTTATATAAATGTTATCATATAATTTATATTAAAAAGAAAGAAAATGAAAAAAATAAAGAAAAAAAAAAATAGAGACAAGGGGAAACACAACACCCGTTTGCCAACTCGGCCAATTTATTATGAGAAAAAAAAAAATATACAATTACTAGGGCTCAGCCGCAATCTATTCCGTGTTTTCAATAAAAAGAAAATGGAAGGGGGATGACGCATCCGTTACAGTATAATTAAAGTATAGTCAATAGATGTGTTCAGTGTCCACGACAATCTTGTGTATTCATTTTTGCTTTTAAAACGACGAAAATTTTTTTGGCTAACCTTTTTTTTTGTAATGAAGGAATACCGAATTCAACCTCTATATACATTAATGTCAAAATTTGTTAATGAGATCAAAAATACGTGCAAAACGCGTAATAATCCTGGCTTAGATAAAATATCTAAGCACTCCTTGTTCCAGAATATATCAGACTATACATACACAGTACAATTTAGCAGCTAAAGTTCATCTTTTGTTTACATCCACGCAGGTATCCTATTGGATCTTCGTGGGTGTTTAGATAGAATCTATGTAACATGACATATCCATAGTCTTTTTTTTATTGACTATTATAAATGTATATTGGGCGTAAATAACATTCCTTTTCCGATGTGGACTGCTCTCGTTATACATGTTAATTTCTATGCTTAATAGAATATTTCAGAAAATGACCACCTACCATATATAATATATTGAATTTATGCCATATATGGTAATCACAATATAACTTGACCAATCAATTAGTGTCTAGGTTCTAGTCGAGAATTACAAAGATAACACAACTAAAGGATGGGTAAAGAATTAAACAATAGCTATTACAACACACTCGCGTGTGAAGATGATGCACTGGTCACATTAACATTATCATGAAATGAAGACGGGACTATGTAAGGAAGAGCTTGCACATGAAATTTCGTAAGATTGACGATAGAGTCTTCTTGACTAAGAGCTTTACTATTAACCGCTCTAGCCTTATTCTTTGCCCATTTCACATATTAATTCGAATTCTTCTTGTCTAACCGGCTGCACGGAGAGTCTGCCTCGCTTCACCAATGCCATTTCCCGCAGTTCCTCGCATTTCTGCAATTCTTTGAGTGGAATGAATCGCTGGAACTTGCTTTTAAATTTCACGTCGACAGTGTACCAGCGAGGAGAAGCGGGATCTGATTTGGGATCATAATAGGGGTGATTTGGATCAAAGGCTGACTCTATATCAGAGGTGGTGAGAAAAGAAGTCTTAGTATCTTGGTGAACAAACGATATGTTCTTAAGTAATAACCATCTGGATAGGACCCCTTGACGACCTAAAATGAAGCGAATCTCTTTTAATGGCTCCGATTTAGACTTATTCCTCAACTAACTATCTGCTACCTCAGCCAATCCTGCTACCCCGGGTGTTTTACAGTTTGAATGGTAGAACAGCACCTTGTCTCCAACCTTCATCTGATCCCGCATAATATTTCTAGCCTCGTAGTTCCGGACACCATCCCAAGTTGATGTTCTAGTTCAATATGATATAATCTGTTAATAGCCGTAGAATGAAATGTCTAGTACATTAATGTTTTGAACATGCATCTTACCCATCAGGCATATTTGCAAGATCATCTATGCTAAAATTTAGAGATATTTCAAATGAGAAAAGAAATATTTCATATAAGAAATGAATATAGAATCAGACTAACTACCTGAATTTAACATCTTTTCCCTTAACAATTCTGCTCTCCGGCTCAGCTTTCATCAACCAGAACCTCACATCAGTTCTCTCCTAGAAAAGAGTTAGTAACTGCTGATTATATTTGTTCGGAGGAGATAGAACACCTCTCTATTTGCCATAACTTTAGACTTTTTGAGCTTATTGAGTGACGCGTTTTTATTGGAGGCAGCATCTTCAGTATCGGTCGATTTCCGTTTCTGATGTGAATGGGAAGAAAATTTAAATGTGAGAAAACAAAAAGAATGAACGCCGAAAAAACACCTTCGATTGTGGTGCATTCCGTGGAATCGAACGTGTCCGGGGAGCCATTTCCCAGGCTAAAACGCGTAAGTGGATTTGTTAAGGCGAAAAGTCAAAACACAGTAAATGATGGCAATTTCCGTGATGTAACTCTTACGTATCGGTTATAATTAGTGCGCATGAAAATTTAAAAGAGTGACGTAAAGTTTCTGAAACCTATTCTGGCTTGGATTAATTCCGTTTTTAGTCGATTTCTCCAATATTAAAACCCTGTATTCCAACTTATTTTTTCTCATACATTTTTTCAGATTTCACATTTTCACATATTCACACGTATTCTCAGAATTTTAATGATTCTTGAGAAAAAATTAAAATGTCAATTGCATTCGAACAGCTGCAACGAGAGCAGCGCCAACCGTCACAGCAGCCACTATCCTTGGTGGACCCGCTGCTCTCCGCCATTTGGGTCAACGAATTCCAACCGTCGAAAATGAAGCACAAGATTTCGCTCGAAAAGTTGACAGGAAACCTTCTCGCCTCCGCGGCGAATTCTCTGTCTTGTCACCTCGACATTCCTTTTGTCGATTCCGGTCCGCTCGAAAATGCTGGGGAGTCTACAGAAATGCTATTGAACCTTGTGCCTGATTTTGACGTGTCCTTTGTGTCGTCGTTATCGTCCTCTCCATTGAGTGAGGTAAATAATGACGTGTCGAGTCCCTCATCACCAATTATGCATATGGGGGGTGGAGAAAGATGGAATCTCGGTTATGAAGGCGTCACTATTGATCCAGCATTGATCGACCCCACTGGAATTACAATGGGTGATGTACTCGAGGGAGATCAGTTAAAAGAGGATACGGGTCAACCTATGCCTTGCGAGGATGATTCGAAATTGAAGACTCAGTCACAGAAAAAGCGGCAGCAATCCGCGGAGGCTTTCAAGTTCGTGTTTTATCATCCGAGCTCTCCTCACTCGGAGCAAGAGGAAGACGTTGAGATACAACGATCACGGCGAGAAAGTATTTGCTCGGAGCCGGCATTTACCCTTACTTCCCCTTCCATAGACTCCTCCTCTCCAACTGTGGAGAGCCCTGAGGATAAGTGTTCCCGTACTGGTGGCGCTCGCCGCCGTTCGGCACCTTCATCGTGTGGGAGGATGTCTGACGAACCCATGCCGTGTCCGCACGAAGGGTGTGGGAAATCGTTCACCCGATATAATAGCTTGAAAGCGCACTTGCGTCTACATGCATCCTCACGTCCATTTGAATGCCCCATGTGTAAACGTTCGTTTGCACGAAAACATGACCTCCACAGACATATCCGCGTCCATACCGGTGCAAAGCCATACGAATGTCTTGCGTGCAAGAAGGGATTTGCACGGAGCGATGCTCTTCGCAGACATTGGAGAGTAGACTCGAGTTGCGGGAATCATCCAGCGGTGGCCAGCATCAAGGGACGCCGTCGTCACTCAGTCCTCTCCAATAAAACTGCATCCTCCTCGGCCTAAAATTATCCCAGGAAACAAAAATGCTTGTAAAATTTTTAATACTCTCTTCTGTATATACTCGCTCAAAATTTCTTTCACATCCTTTCTCTCTATATATTTTTATATGATTTATTCAATGTAAATGGGCTTGAACTCGAAATCTTTTATTTTTTTTTATTTGTTTTGCAAAATGTCAACATTTTTATTCTTTCTATTTTTTTTCAGTTTATTTTACAGTTTTCCCTTTCCTAATTGATATGTAAATTAGCACACTAGGAAGTTAAGTGTGAAAAGTCAATAAAATCGATCGGATCAGAAAATTTTTTCCTCGACGATCTCTCTTCTCTCATTCTGCACTAATCGCAGATGTCTCCCCCTGCTCTCGGTCTCGCTAAAGAAACCTCTCCTGAGCTGCGGAAGATACACTTCACAGACAACTAAAAATCGCCCGACAAACTCTCTCACTTGCTCCTCACTAAGCCCCGCACCTTTTTCACTCCACAGTGCATCCTCTTGTTGTTGCCTCCAGACGAAAGCATAAGCAATCTCAACTGGATCCATGTGTACAAATGCATCAATCTCATGATACCACTGGGTATATGAAGCCAGGTTATCGTTTATCTCTTGTATACAGGCAAGGGAATATTTTAGGGCAAATGAGCTTGGAGGAAGAGAAGCAAGGCGAGAGGATAAAGACTCTTCGTCTAGGGAGCGGAATCCAAGCATCCAACCTTCAAATAGCACTACATCTACATTTGCAACACTATCCCTCCAACCAACCCGATCTCCCTTCCCGTCATGCACCGATTTGTCGTAGATTGGTACTTTTGCTATTTCTCCACTGCGAAGGGTTTGAAGTGTTCTAGTGCAAAGCTCGATATCATGAGTGCCTGGGAGTCCACGTTGTTGAAGCAAAGGATTTTTAGATGGATGGGTTACGAAATGAGAGTGTGGAAGATAGAAGTCATCGATCGAGA
This sequence comes from Calcarisporiella thermophila, assembly GCF_041956535.1. NCBI lineage: Eukaryota > Fungi > Calcarisporiellomycota > Calcarisporiellomycetes > Calcarisporiellales > Calcarisporiellaceae > Calcarisporiella > Calcarisporiella thermophila. Next base: position 139,175 of record NW_027192204.1, read on the forward strand.
GAGCTTCCACTCTTATGTCTTGTTCAGAGAGTGCAACGACGAGATTGCGTGTCAATGTAGTTTTTCCTATTGCAAGTGGTTAAGTACTTTTAGAAAGCAAAGCCTTTACAGAATTAAACTGTACCTGATCCTTGAACACCGCTAATTCCTACCACAATAGTTCCTAAATTTTCCCGTTTGCTGCGATTCAATTGTTCAAGGACAAATTCCAGTACGCGATCTTTCATTTTGACTCCACTGTTGGTCATAATCAAAGCGGGTGCTTAAAGTTAGAGGGAAATTTACGCGCCACTCAATTTTTTATATAAATGGAGAGATGTAATTGTAATGTACTGTCATGCGAGTACAATGCTCTAAATACTAAGCCGAGATCAGACATCTGCACCTTAATGCTTCAATGACATTGGATGTATGCTTTCAAGCACATCTATCTTCTGTGCCACATTGTAGGGATATATACGTATGGCGCTGAGGCAGATTATATAACCAAGTGGCAGCTGTGCTATAATTCTTGCGTACGTCGCTCTTATCGATTGCAACTATGTGTTAGTACTTTATTTCTAGTGCCCATCGGGGATAGAGTGTAAATGCAGTTGGATAACTAATATAGCCAATTTCAATAAAGTATCTGATTCTCTTAATCTTGAAATAATCGTGCGGGCAACGATATTCAATGCTGTATAGGATGAGCATTAAGCATTAGGCAGTTTGAGCAATAATAATGATCAGTACTCAACATCCAATTATTAGAGATGTAAGATCAATGGCACTGATTAAAACCTAGGGCGGAATTCTGAATTGAACTCTTGGAAACTCTATTCATGCTTCTATTCATGGAGAGTAAAATCTAAGCCACCAATCTATCATATACGTGGCAGGACGCGAACACATGTCAAGATTGAAAATTGCGAGGTAGGACCCCAATTTTTCCGGTTCTTCTATCAACGATAATCTCAATATAAAATCATGTCGGCTGAAACGGCAACTGTACATGCGGCTAAACCAATAATCCAACTTCCTGGCTTCCTACGCGATCCTGCCGTCGCTCTCATTACTGAGCCCTGCTATGTTTCATTAGTTGAGCGCTTAAATCTGCAAGATACCCCATGTCTCAAACTTGCAATCTCGAAAGGCCTTTCTGTCGGCATGGTGCTCGGAGGCGCTATTGTGAAAATTCCTCAGATAATAACCATCCTCCGGCATCGATCGGCTCAAGGTCTCTCTTTGCCAGCATACTATTTGGAAACGCTTGCGTGTGCTATCACCCTCTTCTATAATCTAAACGCTCGCCACCCTTTCACAACATTCGGAGAGGTGGCTTTCCTGACCGTGCAAAATGCCATTATCACGTTGATGATCCTATACTATTCCCAGAGGCGGGGACTCATTGCAGCAACTGTAGTGGGAATGTTAGCCATCGTGCAGGGCCTTAGAACAATGCCTTCTGCAGGACTTGCCTCATTCCAAGCGGCAACTATCCCTTTGAATCTCATGTCCCGAGTGCCGCAAATATATGCAAACTACCAGAATGGAAGCACTGGACACTTATCCGCCTTTGCTGTGTTCAACTATTTCTGTGGTAGCGTCGCGAGAGTGTTTACCACCGCCACCGAGCTGGATGATCCTCTACTCTTATTAGGTAATGCGCTTGCGGCGGTGTTTAATGGCATCATCGCCCTACAGATGATCTATTACTGGAATACGCCAGTAAAGAAGGAGGAAGTCAGGGAGAAATTACAGAGGAAAAGAAGAGACTGAGACTGTTAATGCTATCTTTTTTTTACGTTGCTTAAAAAAGCTCTTTTAATCATGAATAAAGCATTCTTTATAGATATACCTCCTAATTAGTTGAGGAAATTTGCATGTATTTCAAGTAGTGGTAAACGGTTGAACTCTAATCTATCAAACATGATAGATATTATGCCCGTTATCACAATAACCTCTTCTTTAATGTTATTCATATAATTTAAAATCCAAAATTATGATTTTTGGATAGTAGTTTAAATATACACGCTCATCGGATACTATCTGAATGAATGATTTTTTCTTTACAACGAAGTTTGTGGCAAATAATTTGATAATAAATGAAAAATAAAATTCAAATGAAAGTAAAATAATTAATGTTCATAAACTCTGCGTATTTTCGTTTAGAGTACTCACGAAAATTAGATTATTCTCTGTATAAAGTCTCCTTATCGTTTTGCAGCCACTTGTGAATTAGCAAGCTTGGCCTTACTATCAGCAGCGCCAGGTGCATCGGAGTTCTCTTCTCTTTTATTTTTCTGCGCAGCCATGCGTGGTCGAATTCTCACCCATATGCAACTTGCGAATCCGGTTGCGTTCTGAACCCGAATCAAACAACTCCCACCGGGACCACTACACTGAACGTTAGGTGTAATAAGGCTCATTCTGTAGAACCCTCTTGCTCCGAGCCCTATAATTCCAGGGACTCCAGTTTGGATCCGCACTGGGTTCTGAGTAAAATATTGGCCTGTTCCCGTTGGGTCGACATAAGCTTGCATAGGGCCAGCTCCGTCTACGTTGGCGACCCGCCAGACGACATTCAAACCCTCGCCGACCATATAAATAGGGGGATTTTGAGGATATGGAATTTTAACGCCCATGCCGCACGGTTGTCTAGTTGTGTATCGCCTGCAGTCCACCGTGCTCACGTAGTCTTTAATCTGAAAACCAACCGGACTCGTGAGCTTTCCATGGCCTAGTGCCAGGCCAACGCTGGCAGCAAATAAGACGAGTTTAGAGAACGTGGTAAGGAGCATTATTAGACTGATTTGATATAGAATAAAAATCAAGGAATAAAATTCAATTATGAGAACCCGCTATACTTGAGTGAGAAAAAGATGAAATATTGCCATCGGGGTCCGCACCCTTAGATGAGACCATATTAGTGTGTGTAGTTACTGGCGATCCATCCCAAATTGACAACCTATTTAGTCATATTAGCATCAAAATTTGGGATTGGACATGGGTATATCTCGTATAAAAAACTATAACGAGTATTTGTCTACTACCTGGGCGCAAGCTTTTTACTAACTTTAGGCCAACACGAGAAAAAAAAGTCAAAGTCTAGGTGTATTTAGGCGACTGGCTAACATAGATGTCAAGTCTACTATCGAACGATGGTTTAAGTTATTCGAATTGTACTTCCGTCACATCTCTTTGAAATTTAATTTGACAACTAGCTTTATTATTTGGAAGAGGAAATAAATCTCTTTAGAAGAATTGAATAAAAAAAATGCTATAAATACATTACAAGCTAATGGTTTTCCCTCAATAGACTTTTAGAATAAAAACAGGTCAACATTTTCCATAATGTTAAAAAGTATATCTGCTTCTACATTGAAAAAAGGGGTCATCAACTAATCATCTTCGTCGTCAATATCGTCAGCGCTTAACGCATCGTCGTCAGCAACTTTGCGCTCTAGCAAGGGTTTGATAAGCTTGTTGAAATAGGGATGCTCGCTATGAGGATTCTGCCGCTTCACGTGTGCAAAGTAGGCCTCATATATGTTGCCATCGTAGCGTCCGAGGGGCGAGTTGATTACATAGTCGGTATAGTTGAATGCATCGATCAAAGGAATGGCTTGGTCACGGACTGCTTGGCATTCAGTGGAGATCAGCTTGCGAATGTAGTCCATCTGTTCTGGGGTGAAGTACTGGTACTGCAGGAAGGCACCGGCATTCTCGTCAATGGCGTATAGGCCATAGAGTCTGCACAGATGCCCAAGAGCAGGTGCAAGTTCTGCGGGTGCATTGCGGATCCCATCACGGAATTGCTTGAAGAGGTAGCCTTGAGTATGGATACGGGCAGCATAAAGACGTGCCTGGGAGCAATGCTCGTATGCTTCGTCCGAGGTCATATTCTGTTTAAGGGCCTCCTCAAAATCTTCTCCAGCTTTACGCACAACCTGTGCAGTAACAGTATCCCATGCATCTGCAATAATATCGAAGTTGGCCAAGTCCTCGTTCCGCTTAGCGGGGCAGCGCTTGCCGATCAGGGAGGAGAGATTGTTGAGATAGCCCACTGCAGTGGAGAATTTGTTGCCCTTGATGGCCTCTCGATAGCAGTTGATAAGGAAGCGACCGAGCTGCAGGGTTAGAATGGTGTTGTCTCCTTCCCAAGTGCACTGAACGGCAAAGTCTTGGTACATGCTTGCAAACCCGGTGTAGGCCGAGTATCCATGGCCACCACATGCCTGACGGCATTGCTCAATCAGCGAGAGACAACTCCATGTGCAGAAAGCCTTAAGGCCGGCTGAGGCAGCGTGTGTTTCCTTTAGAAGCTTAATTGCGTCGTGCATCTGCGGGTCGTTCGGGTCGGATGTCTCCAGAATGTCGACCATCGAGTTGAACAGTTTAGTTAGCTCACGACCCGTGAAATGCATGGCATAAGTCAATGCCAATAGAGGCATCAAGCGGCGCTGGTGAATTGGGTAGTCAAGAAGACATGTTTCCAGTTCTCCCGGCTTGGATGCAAATTGCCGACGAATCGCAGCATATCGAATAGCAATGGTCAGTGCTTTTTTCGACATGTTGCCACTGTCATTCACCATAGCAGTGCGTCCTTGCAAGAGCGCACCGTAAGCAAGCTGAGCAAGCGGCGGCTCAGTAACTTCGCCACCTCGAGACACTTTAGTATGTCTCATAAGCATGTTTGAACGCGGGATTCGCACATGCGTGAATTGGATCCATCCATTGTCAATGCCATCACGGCCCATCTTCTTGCCGATGTCACCGATATTAATTCCAGGTAAAAGCTGATAGGTCTTGGGGTCACGAAGCGGAACCACGAAGGATTTGGTACCATAGCGTTTGCCTTTCACGATAAGTTGTGCAAATACCACACTATAGAAGAGGGCAGATAAAGACAGAAGAATTAATGGGACACAATGAAAGAAACTGACAGAATCAAGGCCGGGATACATACGCATGAGTGGCACTGTGAGCAGCACCTCCAATCCACCATTTTGTGGCTGTGATGGTTGGGGTATGGATGATGAACTGATCCGATGCCTCATCGAATGTTGCCGTTGTTTCCAAGCCAGCCACATTGGAACCATGGCCAAGCTCAGTCATTGCAAAGCAACCAATCATCCCATTGAGCGCCATAGCACCCTTGGATATCCAGTGTGAAAACTGTGCGGGCGAAGCCGAGCCCCTCAGAGCACCGAAAAATAGACCGTAGTGGACCCCGAAACGTGTCCAGAAACCGGGGTCAATCACACTTACTAGTTCCATACGATGCTGGAAATTTTCGACACTTTCAATTGAAAGATAGTTCACCATGTTTCGGAATTTCTCCATAGTGCGCTCACGGATTTGATCCTTTGTGAGATCATACACATCATAGAGCCGGAAAATGGGATCACGCTCGAACTCGAGCATCATGCGCTCACGCATCTCAGTCATCTTCTTCCCTCCATCTAGGTAATATGTTAATTCACGAACGGGGAAGGATGCTTTTTGACGCTCTTTGGCCATCATCTCCATAGGGCTAGTCAGATAAAAACCACGATTTTGAAAAATACTCGTTTTAGCGAGAAAAAGTAAACAGGATAATAGACGTAGCATTCAATACATACTGGGGAGGTTTCGGCGGATCTGAGCTTAATGCATTGCACGGTTGTGCAGAAAGCTGATTCGAGATCAATTCTAGACGTTGCTGCGAAGACATGAGTCAGATAAGTTAGAGGGATGCGGGTCTATATCACGTCTATTGAAATGGAAACAACAAAAAGGGGAACCAAAGAAAGGAAATGGTAATTCGAGAGCTGGAAGAGCTAGAAGCGAACAGGAAAAGCGGCGAGGTTGGAGTGAAACCGCTTCGTTTATTTATTCGACTTGGGGGTGTGGTTGGAGTTTTTTCATATGCAAATGACCAATTTGCAATCACGTGTTATCGCGGGGGGATTCCAATGAGTTCATTTGATATTCTGCTGAAGCGACATCCCCATCTTTTGCTCAAAGTTAGCTACTGTCAATTAAGCTAATTTAAATCTGACACATCGGATATTTGCACGTGAGAGTATTGCGGAAAACGGGTCAATCCAGACTTTTCGTTCTGCACCTTCGCACGGCCAGACCGGCTGGTCCAGTGTTTGGGGTCAAGGTGCAAATCCCCGATCGACTTTAGGGTTAGGCATGGTGGAACAGCTAGTCTCTATTTTCATAAATAAAATTAACAAAGACGAATGTCGGATGTGAATCGGAATTTGATCAGTGCAGTGGAACAAAAACAGAAAGCAAACTCTTGGTTAGAAAAAAGCTATATGAAGTATACACATGAAAATAGAACAGGACGATCGAAACAGAAGAATCCATCACCGAGGAAAAGCAATATAAATAAGGTATTCCGATGAGTAAAAAATTTGAGGGAAATGAAAGATAACCTAATGCTTCACTCCGCGTTTTGCCAGAGCCGCTTGAAGTTGTTGCTGGAAAGTCTGTGCTTGAATTGGCTGTAGTGTTGGCAAAGGCCGAGTTGGTTTGGGTGGGATAGCTGAAGCATTGCTTGACAAGTTTTGAGCCTGGTCTTTGGATTCCGAGCTGGCCTGAGGTTGGGTCTCGCACGAGGGGGACGGAGAGCAGGACTCATTAGAAGGCAGCGGTGTCTTGGGTTTCGAAGTTTGAGGAAGAGATGCAGGCTTTGTGCTTTGCGGATGAGAAGGAGAGGAGTCGTCGTTCGCGAGCTGAGGAGTGGGGGAAGGGGTAGGCAAAGATGAGGAATATACTGGACCAGGAGCCTCTTCACTTTCCGGGACGACTTGGTTTGGAGATGGGGTGGGCGAGTAATCTTCAGGAAATGAGTGAGGCTTCTCCACTGTTGCCTCTAAATCAGGCTCGTCCGGCTTTAGTACTTCGGTCGAGGAAGTGTAGAGCTCTATTTCGTCAGTATCCGGCTTAAGTGCCTCGTGAGCTAGCACACTATGTGTTTCAGCAGTTTCAGATGGTTGAGCAGGAGGCATAAACGAAGTGCCGGGAGAGGCGAAGACCGGCGAAGATGGAGGATAGGGAGCTGAAGATACTGCGACCGTTGGGGGTATAGAGCTCACAGGTCCATTGGGGGGGTAGCCCTCAGCTACGTAATTTATTGGAGCAGTAGCCTGGGATGTATTGGTGTGTATCGAGGGAGGCGATGGGGATGCTGAAGGGGTGTGATGGTGGGGCTGAGGGAAGGATGGGTAATACGAGTTCGACGAAAAATTATATCCCGTCGCTACTGTGGGGAATGATCCGTGCGCTAGAGATGGTGTCGGTGTTGACGGTATCATTAGCGGAGTCGAAGGTATCATCGGAGTGGCAGGGGGGAGCACAGGGGTGGGAAATGCGATATGCTGAGGCTGCGGAGGGCTGTGGATGGACTCATATCCTTGGGGAGGGTAGAAATCCACCGGCTTTTCGATAGCACTGTGGCGACGATGTAAGGTGGTGGAAGATGATGAACTGTGACTATATTTAGCTATGGACGCTTCCATCACACGGTCGTAAAGGGATATAATGTAAGAAAGCCGTTCGTTGAGCCAGAGCAATTCGTCTGAATATTAGGGAAAATAAAATAAGAGAATAAAGCCAAAGCAGAGTATAAAAAAGAAGTTACCTTGCTTTCGTTCATATATATCAACTTCTTTGCTGATTTCTGAATTACTTGCGAGTGCGCGCCTAAATAAAGTCTGCCAAAGTATATCAACATTAAGATATTCAACAATTGCGAAGTATTAGAGTGGCCATGAATACCTGCAATGCCTCATCGTTAGAGAATTTATCAGGGTTCAAATCGATTCCTTTCATCATTTCTACGAAATCATTCACCACGTGAATTTCTCGAAGAACCCGCGACTCTCGCTCTGCCTCCTTTCTCATTTCTTCGTCCGACTGATTTTCAATTATCTTCTAGTGAAAGAGAGTAGAGTATATTTGAATCCTTTACCTAATATTCAATTAAAAGCCATCTTTGCTTACCACGTAGTTGACTGGAAAAAGCCCTTGCTTTCTGTTTAAGACTCCATACCACCACTCTTTATATTTTTTTTCGATCAACAATATGACATCGTCCTTCTTAAAAGTCAGCTGATCTTCGTCCGTGTTAGTAGGCTCATAATCAAAAAGCGCTCTCACACGAACTACAGGCTGTGCATTTGAGGGTTTCTTGCTTGACAGCGATGTTTCAGTTGCACTATTGGATGCTGTGATGATAGGCTCAGTAGATTTGGATCGTTTGGATTCTGTAACCCGTTCATCTAATGAATTGGCGTAGAGTTGTGGCCCAGAGGCGGGTTTTTTTGTACATGTTGCAGGGCCAGGTCTGCTCATGGATCCTACAGGTGCACTTATAGAAGTACCGGAGGTGGGTGAGGAACTACTGGGCTTAGGCAAGTTTTGTGTTTTAGTAGGAAAGGGCGATGGCCCACTTGTGGCTGGTTTAGTGGAAGTTTTCGGGAAGAGAGGCGGCTTTGCCTGAGAAGTAGTGCTAGGTAAATTGGAGGGCGTCGCTTTCCCAGCTATTGAATTTGAGTTCAGAGAATCTATCCGCTTTCCCTAGGGTAACGAGTGCTCATGGGTCAGCTTAAGTAATATAATATATATAGGAATTGGATAGCCTACAGGTAAATGATACTGTGCTTGCTCGATCTTTTGTGGAAAAGTGTCATATTGATTTTCAGAAAGTGAGAGCGCAAGAGCAAGTTGTAATTCCTCCTCTTCCTTTTTCGCTAAATGTGCCTAAATAGTACATCCAGGTTACTCGTTCGCTGTTGCCCGATAAAAATGCTCTAAATAGGTTTACCTGGTTAGACATTATATTAGGAATCGGACGTATAGGAAATCGAAATCCTACAAGGAAAATCATCAGTTAAATGCAGTAGGCAATATGAGAAATGTGAAGGTTTACCTTGAGTCTTCAGTTTCTCATATTTCTCTTGTATCACGTAGAGATATGGGTCCGAATAAAAGTCTATGGCCCATTGCTGAATTAGATCTAATATTTTTTCCTTCACTTTTACATCAGTGTTCTGGCGAAATATATGAATAGTGTAGAAGAAAGTAGCAGAATAGTAGAGTAATTAATAGTTTGATTTAATATAGACACTTAGAAATATAGATACCTTTTCTCTCAACAGTGTGGTCATAGATTTAACGAATGGTCTTGATGCAACCTCGCGACGGATCTCAGGACTTCCATTCTTTACAAGCGCTTCAATTACCTATTAACGAATATATTTCAAGTGAAGAATTCAGCACCCCTGAATCAAAAGTAATGGAGTGAAAACATTTCGTAGCTACAGTTAGAGTGAGGAGTTGGACAGCACAATTGCGGTGTTTTAATCGCTTCATTACGGCAGATGCACATTTCTCAGCACTATCAACAAAAAACATGTATGATGCCATAATTCTAGCATCGCGCGTTTTATTTCAAGATTTAAAGCATTATACACATACTCTTCAGCATTTTGGACTCCATCGCACACATCTAAAATTAACTGCCAATTCTCTGGAGCATTTTCTGCAGTGGCTTTACCTATATGGAGCGGTAATTCGTTCAATCTCCGTGTCAGGATTGCGTCAATGTTACAATGATCAACTTACGGACTCGTTCATCAAATGGATTCGGTGGTGTTGAACGAAACATTTCTCTAGGAGTCTGAGAGAAGCTTGAGAAATCAAACGTGCGCTAAAATGAAGTTGATCAAATCATAGCGGTCACACTGGAACATTCGTTGAAATTGTTCGTTTTTCTTTTAAGATTCAATGCATACTTGGCATTGAAGGAAATCGAGTAAAGCGCGCGAGAGAACGAATAAAAATAGATTATGGGAAAATAACATGGATGTATTCATTTACAAAAGAAAAAGAAAAACAAAAATAAACCAAACTATTAAAAATGTTCTAAAAAGTAGCGCGTATCCCCCCCCAAAAAAGTGCACAACGGTATTTATGGCACTACTTGAATGCCGGCCGTCCGTGCCGTTCCAATGATACTTCCACAAATTTTGTCTAGGCTCAAATGTCGCATATGCTCATCTTGCTGCTTGATTTTCGCAATCTCATACACATGCTTTAGACTTACTTTCCCCGCAATCTCCTTCCCAGGCTTGCCGGCACCTTTCTCAATGCCTGCAGCTCTTTTCAATAAAAACATCGTAGGTGGAGTTTTGGTGACAAATGTAAATGTGCGATCGGGATTGACGGTGATAACGGTAGGGATGGGTGTACCTGGAGCAAGTGAGGAAGTGCGATCATTAAACTGTTTGCAGAAATCCATGGATTTAATTCCGCGTTGTCCCAATGCAGGACCCACAGGAGGAGAGGGAGTGGCCTTGCCAGCCGGTACAAGGAGTCGAAGAAGTGCTGAAGATCCCTGGATCGCTTGCTTCGACATCGTATTCTCGTGCAAAGTGTATTTTTGAGAGAATTGCAATTCTGATTGTTGACAAGTATGAGTGTGGCTTAGTAGTAATTTGTTACGGGGGGATAGTTTGAGATAGTGAGTAGACTTAACTCCGATAAACAGACATGATATTTATAAAAAATACAAAAAATCTAAATGAATTTAACACTGTGCCTAGTATATGCAACGGGTCTGTATAAACGGAATCTTAGGCAAACTAAGTCTTATTTTGTATCTTTAACCTATTTTGAACTTTGCCTGGCTTCAGGGTCGGTTTGGATTTTCTAACGGAATTGTCTCGGATTACTGCAAACAGAGTTCTAAAATGAAAGAACCGTTCTCGAAGAAACACTACTCTTGTTAGGTCAATGACCTGCTTTCCCAAGGTGAAATGAAGGAGTGCTTTGACTTCTTCTTGGACTCAAGAGGATACTTTATGCGACGTTAATCAGTGTGATATGTACCACAGGATCATACCTCGCAAGGAGGGAGGATGTACATATTATTTATTCGACAATGAAAGGCAAAGGAAAAAAAGGCCGAAAAAGGTAAAGATAAATTAATATATAGCTAAATTCAGCAATTGAATTGATCTGTTTTTATGCCCCGGAATTTTCGAGATTTAATTACATATATCACCCCACAATCAAACGCTTTCGCGTCTTCTGCCCTAGCTTGGCAATGTCTGTATTTCTTTACCACACGCTGCTTGGTTTTTGTTTATGGTGTTGAAGTGATGAAACTTTTCAACATTGCCACCGTCATTTGCTCCTTTGCAGAAATCGCACAGGCGCTGACCACATACGGACTTATGCCGCGGAAAGGTGCTGACGATTCTTATGCCATTGCAAGTATCAAACAAAGTGAGTTAACTTTACGCAACTATATCCCTCTTGAGGTCCAAATGCAAAATTGATCATTGACTCTTTTATTCTGTTTTATCTTACAATCGCAGATGGTATCATCGCGACCTTTGGATTTAAACAGGAACCGGGGGATCAGATGAGAGTACGTGTCATTGTCGAGCAAGGGCTCAATGAGACAATCCATCCCTATCACGTACATTTGTATCCAGTCCCTCCTAATAACGACTGCTACAGGACTGGCAGACATCTCGATCCCATGCGTGTCCGAGGATCTGATCGCTGCAATAGTAAGAATGGGTATCAGTGCGAAGTGGGTGACTTGAGTGGGAAGCATGGGCCGCTCAAGGGTTCAGAGGAGAACTTCCAACTTATCGATATCCAATACGACGACGCGGATCTTACATTTACGGGTAACAACTCTATCGTTGAACGAAGTGTTGTGATACACCGCTACGACAACTCTAGACTTGCCTGTGCTAATATTACCGTAGTGGATGAAAGCGTCTTTAACAGTTACCTGCCTTCGGAAAATTGATGACGATAAAATTGGCTCGAATGATGATGGCAACGACGGTGGCAATGACGAGAATGAAGACGAGGATCAGTTGTCTGAAAACTCAACTCAATTTAGGACACACATCTGCCTTTGTTTAACTTTTTCTCTTTTTTAATTTTTCTGCACCTGGCTTTCTATTTGATGACTTTATTTGTAATACGCCATGCTTCATTTCCTTTATTCCACTTTGGTTATCTGTCTAGCTTTAGGCAATGGAAAGAAAAATCTATACATAACATTCTCCCCTCCCTCCCCCCTTAATTGCCCTGTATATATACTCTTCCTGTTTTAATAAGAAGCGAAATTAACTTTTGGTGACGAGTATAAATATTGGTGTCAATTCCTCGTTCTAAATTTGCGCCGACTAGTAGGAATTCAGTCCGAGCATTGAAAGACGTATCATGCAAAATTTTGGCGATATTATTATCCGAGAAAAACCCTAGAATTTCCAAAAAAGGTGTTCAAAGTAGGTCAGGCCGAGCTAAATGTAAATTGATTATCTGATTTCCATGCAATACCTTGGATCATGGATTGTATATTCTTTTTCGCCAAAAGCGTTGCTGGGGATGGTATTAGAAAAACTGAACTCCAAATGTGTAATTCCATGGGGGAACCAAGTTAGATGGCATCTGAACCTTTGCAGCTAAATTTGAGCCTTATTTATTGTAAAAAATAATAGAATATCAATAAAAATATAGCAAGTATAATATTGATCAATGTTTCCCGAATTGCAGTTTTGGGAGGAACTATAGAATGCAATTATAAAAAAACTATTTATAGATAAGTTCTGCTCTCTTCGTTCCCCCGTTTTGAAAAGCCTTACGAATCTGTGATGTATTCGAAGAGTGTGTTGGATGAACATCAACTCCCAGTGTCAATCAAGTCGTTCCCCAGTGCACCTATCTCATGATATCACTACAAATAAAAGAAAGTTTTAGGGGGAAAAAGTAAATGTATAAATTTGGTATCTACTACTTATTCTTATCTTCAGCTTTAAGGAATTTCTCGAATACGTGCTTCTTATTTGCATGTGTGTGGCGGGTGGGTATCCAGCTTCATCTCCCGTGAACTCTCATCTATAGGGTATTGATTGAACTTGTAAAGGTTATATCAACTTAGATAGCCGATCATATGGGTACAAGCCGTATTTGTGTTAATAATTTATATAGGTGATGGTCAAATATACATGGAAACACTTATTTAAGATTTTCGTTGAAAACGCTCCTATTAATGACGCCTCAATTACTATTCTTTATATTTGCCACGATTGGCTTTGCTTTCTGTAACCAGACTGTAACCCCAGTAGGGCCAGGTCTTAGTTTTTCACTAGCCGAAATTTCAGCAAAAGTGGGTGAACGAGTAAAATTCAAATGGAACGGTCCACTTCCTCACGATGTGGTGAGATCCTCTGGTAGTGGAAGTTGCTCTTCTATGCAAGTTGCTCCTCTCGGGATTAGTCCTGCTAACTTGTTTAGTTCAGGAATCAAGTTCGGTTTCGCAGATACAGCACGTATTAGCATATGAACAGATATATCGCAAAAACGCTGAATTACTCTAGGTGGGAGTTTTACGAAGATGTTCCGAACCCCAGGTGATGTCTTCTAATACTGCACTCCACATTGCTTGTTAGGAATGAAGGAGGTTATTCATGTTGTAGAATAATGCGCGAGAGCCAGATATTGATTTCCTTATAGCCAAAGAGAGAACAAGATAATTTATTGTATATTTTCTGTTACTATAATATTGCTCAAAAGTTTATGGGAGAAAGTAAGATTGTTTCCCGACCTTCAGCGATAATGATTTATTTGTATAAAAAATCACACTAATTAAAGTCGGTTTTCATGAATACAAGATGTCTCAAAGAAGGTGTCTCTTCGGACGTTTTGAGCTGAGTACTACCGTTTAAAACAGATCCTCCTCCAGGAATATTGGGCATCGAGCCAGGAAGCAGTTCTGAGAGGGTGCTGCATGACGAACTATTCCCGAAAATTCCCATCCGTGAGAAATACGCGTGGAAGTTCTCTCCCGCTGGAGCAGTTGGGGCTTATCGAGCACAGGTGACCACACACAACCCCAGATAGACTTGCCCTAAGAGGTAAGACAGGAGATTTGGGACGAAAGCTCTCCTTGCAGAAGCGTAGAATAAGTAGAGCCCACGAAGAACCCGGCGTAACTCTCCCACATGAATTGGGGGGCAAAGATGATTAATGCGAGCGGAGTAAGGAGCGTGCTTCCCGGTTCAATGGCTAAAGACAAGTCTTCTGCAGGTTGAGCCTCGCATACCAGTCGGAGGATGTTACTCATTCAAAAACGCATGGAGCAGCAAATTTTCATCAATATTGGGCCTTATATAAAATAATAAAAGTATATAGAGGTAATCATTTGGTAAAGAATTGGTGCATTATTGCGGTAGGTTAGCAAACTCGAAAAACAACTGGAGAAAGGAAAGGAAAAAAGTTTGAACGTGATTATTGAATAGCAACTATAGACTATGGTGAAAAGATTGCACAAGTGAGAGCATTAGATATTCGTAGAGTTATTAGCTCTCTAAGATTTACTCTAATTATATGTAAGAGTTTTGACCAATCAAACTTTCTAGTTCTTCAATAATACAGCCTGATACATTGTGGAATCTCACATATAAAGAAGTTCTTTTGAAGTATAAAAAAGGTATCAATAATAAGTTGTGTTAATGGGCTTTTAAACCTTGCTTTGCGTTATGTTTTGCACATTCTTCCATAAGCTGGATCTGATCTGCAACCTCCTTCAAAACGCCTAATACAATGCCGTTTCCTTTTGTGAATGAGTGAATATGGTAGGTCAAGCCGAGCTCATTACAGAATTTGCGTACGAATGGTTGACATGCTCTCAAGTTGTGACGAGGTACACGCGGGAGCAAATGGTGCACTGTCTGAAATTGCAATCCTCCATGGAACCAATCAAGCCATTCAGGGCAATCAACATCCATTGATGTCCGTAGCATATGGCTTGCGAATGCTTCTCTTTCTCCTGCGCCCACCGCCGGCATTCCAAAATGGGACAAGGTAATCTGCACATGTAGCAGAACAGTGGTGACATGAGAAATATATATCCAGAGTAGACGCTGCGGCCAACTTGGAAGGTATGACAGAAGAGTGGAAAGCCAAATGATAAAAAATAGAATGCCCATGAGCTCGACCCAGCGGAATCGGACACGCGGTTCTTTAAGTAGAAATCCAATCGATAAGGCGTACAAATTGAATCGGCCAAAGCTCAAAATAATGTAGTAGAGATAGTGTTGCCTCTTAATGAAAAATCTTGCGAAAGCGTCAAAATGCAGGGTGATTCCGTAATAACTACTTTGGAGGTTCTCGGCAAATTTTGCTGTAATAGCGAAGAAGGGCAAGTGTTGAATGTCAGGATCGTCTTCAGGAGAATTCGTCACTACATGGTGCACATAGTGGTTCTTCTTCCACCATCCTTCGGATAAGCCGCCACAAAAAGCAGCGATAAAGATGCCAATAAGATGATCTATTGTCCGTATATGGGTAATTCCATTATGGCCGGCATCGTGAGCAGTGAATGCGAGCTGCTGCCAGAACATCCCCATACAGACTGCACTTAATAGATAGTGCCATGTGCTACGACCGTATAAGATAAGGAGGATGGATGTCGTGAGGAATAGGATATAACGTACACTCTCGCGGGCATAATTCCAATAGTTGCAATCGTAGAGGCCCCTCCGTTTTACTTCCTCTTCTAATTCCAAGTATTTTGCCGAAATTAGGTCACGCATTTCTTCTTCCTTTTGCTCGTTCTTCTTTGGTATTTCCCACTCTATATCTGTAGCTGGGCGCAATTCATCAACGTATTTACCCACGTAGAAATAATTGATAAGCTTGTTCGTAACCGATTCAGGATGAAAGCAAATCATCTGATCCGTCGCATCACGTCCATTCAGATGGCGGATGACGAGATCGCCACCAGGATGTTTAGAAAGCCAGTGGTTAAGTCGATAAACATTGCCGCGATATATGATTAGAACATCCCCCTTTTGAACAAGTTCCTGAATCCGAGTCTTGGTGAAGAGACGCACTTCAGGTTGAACCACTTCGGCTTCCGGCGGCGCCATGTCGCAAAGTATCTGGTTTGATAAAATAGAGTGTTGAAGGAAAGAGTTGGCGCGGATTTGGGAAAGGAGCAATGAACTAACGCAAGATCAATCTACATTCGAAAGTATTATTTTAATTCTCGTAGTGGGAAGTCGAATTTAAGCTCAATTGGGATTCATTCATTGGCCTATCTCAAAAACTTGCGGCTAAGAGTAATCCAAGGAAAATAAGTCTTGAGCGCGTTAGAAAAAAGACAGCATTATTCAAAAAAGAAAAATGGTGTCATGCCCGTCATTCGTTATCAATTATCTCATTTATATTCTAAAAGATCGTTTGCAACCCTTTTAAAAAAAAACTCTTCACCTCCCAGTTGGTTTACTGCCACACCATTACCCAAGAGACATCCGGCAAAAAAGCGATTGAAGGTATCTCAATCAAAACCCGGTGAAAGTACCGTAGTAGCAAAGAAGAAAAAGGAAAAAGATGCAGCAACACTAGTAAGAAAAGCGAGGGAGAAGGCGCAGATAGATCAGGTAATAATATCGTTGCGTTAATTGAATCTCACATTATTAATTCGAGCTTTTTGAGTAGGCATTTTATATTCTGAAGTCATTATGGTCTGACCTTTCAAATGCAGCTTCTCCTTCTCAACAAAATGAGATAGTTCAAAGGGCATACAATGAGCTCTCTAATTATTCTAATCTTGCGTGGTATCCTCGCATTTTTTCCAAATTGCTCCAATCCACAGCTTATACCCACCGCTCTACCCTTGCAAAATCTCTCTTCGCAAATTACAGCTTGCAACTTGCACACACTTCCTCTACCGCCTATATTCAAGACGCAAAAATTTGGAACGGTTTTTTGGAGGCTTGTGCTTCAGGGGAGGAATTGAGAGAATGTATTGATGTCATAAATGGAATGAGGGCCGCAGGAGTAGATATGACAAAAGCGACAGTCCTGCATTTTATTAGGGGTTGTATTCGACATAGAGAATTGCAGACGGCAATTGAGTTTCTCAAAAGCCAGAATACACAGCTGATCACTCCCCACTTGGTGCACGAACTCTTGAATGCCTGTTTCATCTCTGGTCAAAAGAATTTAATTGCCGATGTAACAGCTTTGCTTCCCCGAATTAATGGACAAACCCTAACGATTCTCGCAAGGCACAGCACTAGTTGGGAAGATTTGAATGAGGTGATGAGCGTAGGGATGTTGGATAACTGGCAAGTACAAATTGAGTTGATGCGAGCATGCACTCGCATCGCCGATACTGGGCCGATCGGGATGTCAAAATGTTTTGATCTATATCATAGATTAATTCGTACGAACGGATCCAAGGGCATAAACCCTGGAGTGTTGAGGATATTGGTGGAAGCTTGCGTGCAACGAGGAAACATCATTGGTGCCCTTAATCTTATTTATAATAATCCAACTGTGAAATTATTCGCATCTCAGCGTATATTGCACATGGTACTAAGTTGTATCGGCTCGCATCGCGCTCTTACCTATGCAAAACGAGAGGCAGGGCATTTAGGCTGGAAACCGAGTAATGCGCTCCATATGCAACATATGTTCTATTTCTCTTTTATTCGTGAGCAATGTCAAAGAACGTTGAGCGGTATTCTGAGCATGAAGCTGCAGAGAGGGATAGTATTAGCTATGGGACGACTTGGAGACCAAGATGGTATTGAACAATGGGTCGTGAAATATTGCCACTTACCGGTTCATGGACACAAAACTGATACAGAACAATCAACATACGATCATGGCATAACCCTCGCTGTGAGAGCTCTGGCCACACGATCTCCTTTTCACATACCTTCGCCTTCCACCTGTCTTCACTTTTCTGCACGGATTCTTTCTCCGTCGCCTAGCTTGATCCGATTTCTTTTTTCCTCTCTCCACACACGAAACGACATCGCCATCTCTACCCCCCTTATATCTAACTTTGTAATTAGAAAGCAAGTTCAACTTAGCTCACACCAACTTGAAGAGTGGATTACTGCTAGTGTACGACGGGTAAATGAGCATGATGCACAGCGTATAGGCTCGAGGGATGGGGCGCTGGCATTCTGTAGCGCTGAAGCGCTAGAACAAGCAGGAGTTTTAAATCGAAACAAAGAAGGATGGTGGCGAGAGCTATATGAAATACGTAGAGCCATTATTGGGGCATTTGCAAAAGGGATAGTGCGAGAAACTAAGAGAGTTAAGGAAGAAATGGATGTAGAAGATTGCTTGCAAATGATTGAACACCTGTAGAAAACCAATTTTGATTCCACATTTCTATTCCTTTTTTATTATTATTTATGTTGTCGTTTTTGTAAAAATATATATTGTCTTTAATAATAAACAAGCATGAGGATTTTCGAAGAAACCAGGCTTTTGACTCTACACTTCCGTTTGTGTCTCCTTATTGTTAATCAGATTATGCAATGCAATCACGGCTCGAATAAGTGAGCTCACATACACGACTAACAGTTGATCATTTGTCTTTACGGAGAAAGCACGAATCATATCCGGAGTGTTCAAATTCGGTAGCAGGTTGAAAATATCTTGGAGGTTGTAAATAATCTGGTGGTTAATAGGCAGCTTACCAGCGACAACTCGCAAAAGATAGGCGTGAATGTTTTCGAGTCGTTGCTGCAGACCTTTTAGTGAATGGAGTTGGTTGGTGACTCGTGTAGAGAGAGTCCCCACACCCGAATCCTTAATATCGCGGAGTAGATGCTCCACTCCTATCTCCTCTGCCTCTTCTGCCTGAATCTCGGAGGGAACGTGCATAAATGTCTTCTTTGTCTCCGTTCCATCCTATGGAAATAAATTTTTTGAAATTAAATTATAGCATCATAGAGAAATATAGTGACACCTAAAAATCTTACATCCGACACTTCTTCAATTGCAAAGTATGCATCTGTAGGAATTCCGATATCATCGGACTTTACATCAACGATCACAAGTACGGGATTGGGTGTATATCTCTTGAAGAGTTCATTGATTTCTAGGTCGCTTGAACGTAGTTTGGGACCGCTGTGGTACCAGCCAATCAATTTCTCCTTGGCTATTTAAAAACAAAATGAAATCTATAACTAGATTGAGTATCCAGTAGTAGAGTATAATGTTACCATTCACTTTTTTAAACATGTCGTTCATCGATTCTACGTAATTATGATCAAGGAACCAGACCGACGGATCTTTTTCATCTTCTTCAAATGGTACTAAAAAAGAACAGCGATTAAGTGCACACATGAGCATAAAATACAGTGAAATTCTAAGGAGAAAATTCAATATGTATACCTGCAAAGCTGTTCGCCACATTCACTGTTTTCCCCTTTGCTTGTCCTAATAACACTCCCACCACACGTTTCTTGGTATTTCTCGCGACACGATTATAGTGATCTACAACCGAAAGCAGAACGAGTGGATGCACTATAACCGTAGTAGCCTGAATTGCTTCCTTTGCTGGCATTATTCGTTACTTAAACTTGTAATTCCTTGTGGTAATTTTATAAGATCGCGCCTTGGTCACTTTAGAATGAAGACGCGCAATCGATATAAGCCCCCCAAACGTCATATTGTAAATCAGCCACTCTGTGACTTATTTAATTTTAGTCACTTTTTCAGGAAGAATTGTCTTACTCTTCACTTCTACCTAGCATCATTTTATTTTTTCCTCACGCCATTATTGATCATTCAACACAATAATAGGTGAGTTATTCAGTATGATTCCTACCAAATTATTGAACTAGCGTGCCGAGATCAAGTGCCAAATTACGGTCTCTTTTGTGATTTTCTATATTTGTTTCTCATTATTTTTATTTGGTGGCAACTATTTTTAAAACTACGTTTCATTCTTGGCATCGAGCATTCTTTTTATTCTTAGATAATATTTTCTGTCATTGATAGGTCACTACACTAATTCTCGATTCACACATACTCCTTTTCACTGTTGAAGATTTGATTTTCATTATCTTCTATTGATTTTATTTTAGTTTTTATTTTTAGCTTAATTCAATCGAGCATTTAACCTTATTAAGCGAGTCGTAGGATATGGCCCCACATCATCGCAAGGCGATTACTACACAAAAAAAAAGGTAACTATTGAAGAAAATTTACTTAGGATTAAGCAAGATCAACCAGAATACAAATACCCTTTATACGCTTAAGAAAAAATAAGGAACTTGAGAACTCGAAACGGCAGAAAAACAACGAGAATACGTCCTTGGATATCTGCAAGAAGTCTAATATTGCTGATTTAAAAACCTCTCCAATCGTGAGTTCAAACCACTGCTCCAATCACGAGCAGCAATACGATGTGGATCCTCTTCAATACACCTCCACTATTCCAAAGAATCACCTTGGCATCTCAACAGAATTGAATTCTATTGCGACAAGCACAGCCCCTTTGGCAAATAGTATGTCAAGCGAGCCTCCAAAGAAACCAAGACGTATTCGCTCACCTGGGAATTCACTTAACGACTCAGTCAAAGGGAACGAAATCAGCGTAGAGTGTCACCGTTCATATAAAGGCATGAGTGGCAATATGGAGGAGATTGCAAGTCGAGCAAGGAAGCAGAGTAGCGGAAGAGCACGTAGAAAACCCGAACTCTACCGTACAGAGATGTGTCGATCACTTGAAGAAAATGGCTATTGTCCGTAAGTAACATCGACAGTTTTCAATGTATATTGAATTAAGCCTCCCCATTAATCTGCTTATATCAAGATACGGGAATCGCTGTGAATATGCGCACAATAAATCCGAACTTCGACCTGTATTCAGGCACTGGAATTTTAAGACAAAATTGTGTCGTACTTTTCACGAGTATGGCCATTGTCCCTATGGGAAGCGCTGTCATTATCTGCACAACGGTGGAGAAGATGAAATCCCAGAAAATGTCGTCATAGAATCACCACCTCCTCACCGGTTCAACGAAGTTGGAAATAGGCCCCACCATGAGCTAGAAACGGATAGCTCTGACCCATTTCCTATTTCTTCAAGCTATAATCAAAGCAAAAAGCTTGAAATTTGTCAAGGCGTGTCTAATGGAGTCTCTCTCGGGAATTATGCAAAGGACTCACTGCTTTCCACAACTTCAGTAACAAATGGGCGTAAAATATCCTCAGAGGCCATCGCTGAAGCTGAGGCAGCGTTCGATGCATTGGATCTGGGGGACGACAAAATATCTCCCACTTTGAGATTGCCGCATATATCCGAGGGACTAGTCAGCGGACATCAGCGAAGGCTAAGTGACCCAACAGTAGAAAGGACGATACGTGAAAATCACAATCGATTATCATTGCCAGTATCTGAGAATTCATTAAACTGGAATGAGCAAGAGATGCCGGTGACAGATTTTTCAACTTCAATTAGGCCATCAGAGACGTCGAGTTTGCAATTTGTACCCTCTTTTGATCAAAATGCGAGGCCATTTACTACCCAGAATTATTTTACTGAGTCGGGACGACGACAGTCCACACCAGATACTTCAAATTGTGCAACAGAGCATCTCTTCTATTCAAGCTTTCCTTTCAGTACTGGCTCCCATATAAATACAGGCAAAAGTTTCGCCTTTGGCAAGTCGATGGGATTTGCTCCTCATACTGATTTCGACGACATAACACCACCCACCCTCCCAGATACTCAGGTTCTTCCTCTTGAGCTAATAGAGGAGATCAACGCGGTTGGATCGACAACTTTTTTAGATGATGGAGCTCCTAAAGAGAATAGGCAAGCACGAGGAAGTAATGCATTGGAGGTAACTAAGCTACAAGTGCAGAATATACAGCATGACCACGAAGAAAATAAGCAAGTCTCATCATTTCAATATTTAAATTACTAACTATCGTGAATTCGAGTGAAGGTAGATCACATTTTCCATATAACTATTTATTTGGTTTGATAAAATATATTTGATATATCTTTTTTTTTTTACGTATATACGGTTATTATTTGTTAACTTTATTATTTGCTTGCTTTTATGGAATTTTTTGGAGTGTATGCGATTGTGAAGGATACTGTATAATTTCTTTTATCTCTTTGTCTATATATCGTATATTGACTTTGTAATAAGATTGAGGTCTTCTATTTTGTATGATCCGCGAAATTACAATAACTGAACTGTGAATAAACCAAGCCACATACCCCCTTGTTAAAAAATTTATAAACAAATTTTATCTCACTTCGAGTAATCTAGTTTCTAACAAATCAAAATCAAAGAAACCATGGCAATCGCACCTATTACTGGCAAACTCCGTAAGCGTCTCATTCTCGATCTTTCAATCTCCATTGGTCTCGGCGTCGTCGCTGGCTACGGTTACTGGCACGGAATCCACATGCCCATCGTCAATAAGCGTGATGCCTTTTATGCACGTTTGCGGGCATCAAAATCTCAGGAAGAATAAAGATCTGGTGAGTCTTCAAATTTCATTTTTACTCGACATATTTGAATACTATTATTATAAAACAACTTTTATGGAGAGTTCTATTCTCTGGACTCTTGTTTTATTCTAACAAGTGTTCTTGCTTTTGCTATCATCATTTCAATTATTTATATTGAATGCTCACCCAATATTCTACCTTCAAATAGCCATCATCACCGTTTGTACTAGTCGTTTGCGAATAAAATACTGCCTTAGATTTGTCTTTAATATTTTAAATAGTTTTTTAAACTTAATTGATGTACACTGAATCTACCATGTATTAAGCATTATCAAAGACTACAATGACATATGGTTGAAATGTTAGGTTAGATTCTAACCTAAAAATTGACGTAGTAATTCCATCCTCTCGCGTTCTAACTTCATTGCTCGAGAGATCTTCGCCCCATTATCTGCTTGACCCTACGATGCGTGGTTATAATAAACCGCAGCAACAGCAAAACCATGGATACCAATTTCAGCAACGCGCTGCTCCATCCAACCAGCCTCAGCCTCAGCCTCAGCCTGCTGTTGGTGGAGGAAGTGGGCAATATAACTCAGGACAGTATTATTATGCACAACACAATCCCGTTCATAATCAAGAGACTCATTCGGTGATATTGGTGACCGCAGGCTATGATCACACAATACGATTTTGGGAAGCACTGAGTGGAATATGCTCGCGGACAATTCAGCATCCTGATTCGGTAGGCGATGTTTGAAAAAATAACTTCTATGGGTATAGAGCGAATAATTGGATATAATAATTAGCAAGTGAATAAACTCGCTATTTCGCCAGATAGAAGATACCTTGCTGCTGCGGGTAAGCACTTCTTTATATTTGTTAATTCCTTTATATTTATACAATAATCATCTTAACAGGAAATCCTCATGTGCGACTCTACGATATTAATAGCAATAACCCGAACCCTGTAGGCATATGCATTTTATATAAAGGATGTGTAGTCACGGCATACGATAAACATATAACTTTTTTTTTCTACTGAAGGTAGCATCATTTGATGGGCACACAAGTAATATTACCGCTGTTAGTTTCCATAGCGAAGGAAAGTGGATGGTGACAGGCAGCGAGGATGGCACAGTGAAAATATGGGATCTACGGTGGGTATTCTCTATTTTTTTTTCGCTTTATAATTTAATCGGTTTATTGTTTGGATCTGGCTTTAGATCTGCAACTGTACAGCGCAACTTCGACCATAAGGCCCCAGTCAATGATGTGATAATTCATCCAAATCAAGGGGAGCTTATTTCTTGCGATCAATCCGGAAGTATTCGAATATGGGATCTTGCAAAAAACTGCTGTAGTTTTGAATTGGTAAATCCTACTTTATAACAGTATTTTAGCCCGAGAACTCAAAAAGTAACTTTTGGCAAAGGTACCTGAAGATGATGTGCCCATGAGGTCCCTTACGGCTGGATCAGATGGCACTCTGCTAATTGCTGGGAATAATAAAGTATGTTTGCAGATATTATGATTATACATGAATCCTTTTGCTCAACTGCATTCTTAATTATAGGGAACAGTGTTTGTGTGGCGCATGTCAGGTGGGAAAGATGCGACACAGCTTCAGCCCATCAAATCGTTCAGCGCGCATACACGTTATTTAACAAAGTGTTTGCTTTCTCCTGATGTCAAACACTTAGCTACCTGTAGCGCAGATACCACGGTCAAGATTTGGGATGCGCGTGATAATAGTTTTGAACTAGAGCGGACTCTTATGGGTCATCAGCGATGGGTCTGGGATTGCTCGTTTTCGGCAGATTCTGCGTATCTGGTTACTGCATCGTCAGACCATACTGCTAGATTGCTCGACTTAAGTCAAGGAGAGTTAATAAGGCAATATAATGGACACAACAAGGCGGCAGTATGTGTTGCATTGAATGACCAGTCACGATTTGAATGATCACTTTGCCATCTTTCTTTTTCAACATTCCTTTCCTTTGCTTGTATTTTAATCTATAAGAAAATTATTTCGATCGCATTCAGGTTGAAAAGAACCTAGAAAACATCTATTTGATATATATGTGGCATGAAAAGTAAATTGCTAATATTTCCTACTCTTACGTGCCATATATCATTTATGTGCACTCAAAAAACATTTCATATTTCTATCAAACATATTACCACGAATATAGAATACACACGATAAAGCAGTCACAAACTAAAATATCTTGGACGCTAATGTCAATACGTTTCTAATCAGACATGAATCCGCATTTTCGACAACGTGCCGATCCGAGAGAAACTGAAGATGATTTATTGCAACTTCAGAAAGAATTTCTTTCTTCCCCTAATGTTAATCCTGCTGCCACCCTTATTCGAAGTTCACAAAACCAGCGTGATGTAGTATCAATTGATTCTAGTTTGACTGGTGGTGCTGAACCGGTACGCGAGCAAACGTCAAAAAAGAAAAAATCTATATTTGCGATGCGAAGGGATAAAGCAAATGTTAGTGGATCGGAAAAGATCGTAGACATGGAAGCTGTTGGAGGCGGCGTTATTGGCCAAGTGAGGGAGCGTAAATGCAGCGATTCAAATTTTAATAGAGTGGTGCCTGCAACTGGATTCCCTGAACCCGTACATCGCAGCCAATTTCCTCGCGGTAACTCTCGCCCCTCAGAGAATACTAATTTCGATCAAGCGATTGCTGAAAATAATCGAGCAGATTCAAACCGTTCATTGTACTCCGAGATCCACGAGGAAAACATGAAACGCATTGAAGGAATGACTGTGGATGAAATTATTGAAGCCCAGCGCGTTCTACGTGAAACTTATGGAAAGGAGATAGTAGAAGCCCTACTTCGTCGCAAACCGGTATCAGAAAGGCCTGACCCTGAAGCACCAATTCCTAAGAAAAAAGGCGAAAAATCTGGAACTGTGCGGTTTAAAGAGGATGCAGAAATTATTGTTCTGAAAGATGTAGAAGAACAAATTCCAGAAGAGGAGCACAAAGCACAGAAAAGCGAAAGTAGAGTAGAAGACGAAGAAGCAATGGATACCCCACAAGCGTTGAAGGAAAAATATTTCAAGGACGTTCCTGAAGAACCTGAAAAGCTTGAGTGGATGGGCTACGGGCATTCGTCTACCTCTAAGAATCACTCTCAGGATATAAATGAAAGTGATACGCCAATTGTTCGCGTTCGTTTCGGGTTTCACGGTGAAGTGATCGATCCTTCCATACCTCTCCCAGTTTTTCAAGGCCTTCACCATCATGGGGAGGATCCCGATCAGCCTGGCTATACTCTTTCGGAGCTACTGCATTTATCTCGGAGCCAGGTACCTAGTCAACGCGTAATCCCGCTAAATATTATCACTCGCATTGTGCTGCGTGCAAAAAGAGGCGAATATTCTCCTCCAAAGCTTTCTGATGAAATCCTCTCATACTTGATTCACCTAAAGGCTCCGACACTCGTGCGAATATGTCTCGATCACCGACATGATTCAGTTGTGGGTGCAGCAATTCAATGCATGTGGGCTTGGATGTGCGCTGGGGATGTGACCGAGGAGCTTATGGATCGCCTAGGAATGATGGAGCGTGGATATGAAGGAGTCGCACTTGGTTCCCCCAGCGGAGTGAGATTGAAATCCCGGATGGAATATGGAATAGAGATTAATAAATCAGAAGATGGTACCGATGAGAGAGATATGGGGGCAGAGGTTGATATGACGATTGATTCTCATGCAGGGATAGCTGCGCGCGATCTCGTGGCAGGATGGTTGAAAATGAATCTTCTCCCTCGACTCCGTTATCTTCTTGATCGATGCAAGCTTCCCGATATCTGTAATCATCAGATATTAGAGATTTTACTTCGTATAGCACGCCATTCACCCTCCAGCGCAGATATGATCGCACAAGTTCCAAAGCTGCTAGGAGCATTGCACCAACAGTTTATCGATCTTACATGGCCTGCTCTTGAAGTTTCATCGGCACCAAAGGTGATGGCGCTCAGAGTCTTGAGAGTGGTTTGCATGGGAAACAGGGCAGCAGCTGAAAAAATAGCCGGCGTAACCTCAGATGACGATGATGGCGAACCAGAAGTCAATAATCAAGTGGACTCACTATTGAAATTTATTTTCATACCGCCCGAAGCTGTCCATAACCCATTGCTCGCATACGAGTTACAAGTAGAATCCCTTCGTTTGTTTGAAGTGCTGGCTGCCTACGGACTGAGGTGCGATCTCTTTGAACAGTGTTTCCCACAATTTTCATCATGGATACAAGAGCTGCATTCGTTGGTGAGTGAAAATCCCATTAAAAATAATGGAAACAAACAACATGAATGGAAGTGGATTCGAGTTATTACCCTGCTGCGCCTGCTTATATCTCTTACACATGTCGCATCTGATACTACCCGCTCAACTCCTGCCCACTCCATCTGCTGGACACAGCCAACAGCATTCATATCTCTTGCGGTTGATATGTTAACTGAAAGAGACTTGATGCAGGAAACAGATAACTTCAAAAAATATCGGGAACAATTAAGAGGCGCTTTGGTGGGCTATGTAGCTGCGTGGTGTCAGTACTTGGATCGGAATCCTCCTACTGATGCAAACATGATCAAAGGCGTGTGGACTAAACTGGATCAGTTGAGACATGCTTGTTTTGCCGAGCCTCTTGGAAAAGTATTGCAAGATTTTCGAGATGGATGGAGTAGGAGTCGTGGAGATTCAGAAATTAGCGTTCAAGTCGAGAATTTAGCTGGAGTATATCGCCCTCTAGCAGCAGCATTCTGTCAGAACCTAGTTGCAAGCGGAGAGATTATTAATGCTTGGCTGCAACATGTTAAATTGGCATTCAACATTTCACGACTAGGAGAGAAGTCTGCGCTCAACAAGTTAATTTCCCCCGAAACCCTTAATATAGTTCGTGTTTTACGCGAGGTTTCCGCAGAAATTATGAGATACACTAATTTCGGGTGGGCAAAATATTTTTCGCGGCACGTGGGATTATCTTTGTGTACTTGGGTGCGGGCTATTCACCTGCTATTCTATGCTGACAAAGAAGCATGTGATAGGAGACTAACAGCTGTAAAAGAGGAGGAGGGAAAGAGCATCTTCCATGCGTACTACGGGAGCGCATTAATGGCACTGAGGGTATGTGATGATGAATGGTGGGCATCTTTTCTGCTTGTTGAAGTCGTGTTACATCCACCAAATCTCGATAATCTCTTGGCACAAGACTCTCAGGAGAATGCTTCTGAAGTTGTCGATGCGCTACTTCCACTCTTCAGTGAGAGATGGAGCGAATATATCACCCACTCTCGTGCGCTATGTACTCAAAACGCAAAGGGGATCAAAAGCTTAGTCACAACACTGGATCCTTCTTACTGTTGGTGGAGAGAATGGGCGCTGATCCCTGTAGATACAATTTGGAAGAAAAAATCCACTTTTCCCATTGAATCTGCTGCTCTAGCGGTTCTCAGAGTCGCGAACGAGGTGACCGGACAATATTGGGCTTCAGGAATTGTATCGATCATGAAGTTAATCCTGCTCTCCGATACAATCATACGCAATGATTTTATTCGCACCTCGATTGCTTATTTCCTCTCTTCCCAGCCGCCCCCTAATGCAGTGGATGGGGATTTGGAATTGTGTTTTGAGTCAACCTCGAACGGATTGCCCTTTCACCGTCTATTTTCTGATTTTGCTGCTCAATATGCTGCCATCTCATTCGGTGACACGCTTTTCGCACGCCTTCTCGTGCTCCCACTATCCATGCATTTCGCTTCTGATTATCGTCTTTGCGTGTGGGAGGAGCAATCAGATGCTCTTTCTTCGATTTCACTGAGATTGAATGATATTGTCAGGAGTGCAGACTATTTTGAGTCGGCGGAAAGGGATGATATTGTGTTGAGGGCATATATGAAGGCTGTGGCTCGCGGTCTAATCACAAAGGCAAGAAATGAATTCCTGTACGCAGTAGCTTTACACCATTTGCGTCGATTTTGCTTCGATTTTGGGGAAAATGGGGAAGATTCGAATGCGAAGAAGTTGAGACAGGAGTTAGCGATGGGATTGGTGAATAATGCAGAGGACGAGGTACTTTTGGATTGGATTGGCACGAATAACGAGGCCAGCAGGAGTTTTGAGTTAGTTGAGAGTTTGGTTGGAGTACGTGGAATGCAACGTGTAAAAGAATTGATCTAATATGGCTTTTATATGATTATTTTTTGTTTGTTTACTTCATATTAGAATTTTATTTACATGCTATTCACTATTAAATTTTATATATTTTGGCTGAATTGGGTTTATGAATTTATTTATTGTCTGCTATCACATTGAATTTTTTTTTCCTCTTGGATAATTCAAATGTTCTAGCTGGTTAAAAGTAAATGCTACGCTAAGAAATTTTGAGGTTTATCCTTAGATATGATTACTTGCGGCAAACATAAAATGTACTTTGCTCATCCTTGAGTTTGTTGGCTAGTAAATGCTTAATTTTATATTTAGTCCATTATTCCTTAAAATGGTTAAAAAATTGGATGTAAAACAAAATAAAGGATAGGACGAAAAATAGACCTAATCAATTCTAGTTTTCTCTCTCTCCAACTTGGTTAAAATCTCGCCAGCCTTAGCGGTAAGAGTAGTGGAACGCACAGCAGGTGACTTGATACCTGGTGCCGCCGCAGCTGCCGCCTCCAGAAAATCTAAGGGCACAAGCTTAGGCCAATTAACGAATTGTACACCATTATCGAACATGAAGCGATAAGCTGTCACCACCACGGCAAGCCAGAAAAACGTGAAAACGGTGAAAAGGCTGAATCCAGAAGTGACACGCAGAATTGTGCCAAAAACAAGCATCAAAATTCCAAGAGCAAAAATATAAGGTACGATACGGAATCTAAGTGCTTGCTCTCTAACAAAGGGAGAGCCAGTGTATTCCTCAGCAGTGGGAGGTACAAAATTTCCCAATGCAAGATCATATGCATCTTGTCGTGCCCCATCCAAATAATTGTTTTTGACGTAGCGCACGATTGAATTCACGAGATCCTGCAGCGCCCCAGCTTTAGTGCGATTCCCCGTGCGAGTAAAATCAGTCTTCAATGCGCCCGTACCGGAGTACGCAATGCTCACTGCATCAGCATTATCAGCCCACACGTTACGGAATAGGAAGTAAAAAGTCTCAAACGCAACAATGTCTTCATCCTGGCCAAGAACCCCAACTTCGCGAAGCTGGCGATTGAGAGCATGGCGCGCAAGCATGGATTGGACCACGTTGGTACGATCGAGGCAATCCATACAGTTGGTGCGGCAAACAGACTGCTGAAGTCGGCGAACTTTTTCTCCAGGGGCGGTTTCATCCACATAACAATAGCTTGAAACGAAATTTTAACCAAGTTTGCAAGTAAATACAAAGCAACTGAATATATATGCATACCCTTGCTGCAACAAATCGCTTTCAATTTGGTTGATAAGCAGTTGAATACGATCCCATCGCATCCGCTTGCACTCCTTATGGAAGTCAAAATGCAAGTAACGCACTCTCTCATCCTTAAGTCGATTGACTTGTTTCTCAAAAGCATTGGCAACGTCCATCTCGTGTCCTTTGGTGTTCACGAGGTTAATCATGATAGTTGGTCCGTACGAGTCGAGGACTTTGTCGACATGACGCTTAAATGCAGAAGGCTATTTTCAGTTAAATATAAGTATCAAAATAAATCTTATGGCCAATAGAAAACACTATAAAACAATTCGGAGTTTACTTACTGTTTGAACTTTATCTTGAATAAGCATTTTTGGTACATATTTCATATTAACCATTTGCGCCCAAAATATAGGAATGGAGCCTCGTATCTGGACATACGACATCTTGATCTTTCCGGTGATGGTTGCTCCTCCAGCTGAAGGACCGTCAAGCAGAACTAGCTGCTCAGTTTCAACAAAGTTGGACACGTTCCCTTCAAGATCAACACCACGAGAGAAATAGCGCGTGCCGGCGCGGTAGCGGCTGCGGCGCGAAATTAAGGCAAAGATGAAACTCTTACCCTTAATCGAGGTTTGAACTGCTTCTGCAACTATAATTTATCATGAGTAACTGCACAATACGAAGTGTATCAAAATAACTTACACCCATGCATGACTGGCAAGATAAACGCATCAAACTAAAGGTAAATAATTGTTAATATAATGAGTCAGTATTGAATAATACGGTTGGATTACATTATATTGTCCATTTTCGGTCTCTTCAATCAATTTCGTCTGCATATATCGATTCCAGAAAAATCTTTCATCTGCCTAATAAGAACAGCAATCGCTCAGAAAAATTCCTCAGCAAGCTCCAAAGTGCTAACTTACACGTTTCCACAAAGGCAAGCCAACTTGGCTAGTCAGTTGCAACTGCCTTTGCAAAGTTTGAGTCAAGTCGTAAGTGTATGAAAAATGAAATGCGTGCCCTTGCAAATGATTTTCCAATAACTGTAGATATGCTTTCTCGTCCTCCATCTTCAAGCGCATAAAATTCATATATCAGTCTCAAACAATCGAAATTGATAACAAGCAAAACATACTTGTGAAGTGGATAATTGCTGTTCTTTCTCAGGAGTTGTAACAGGTATAATTTTAACGGCAGTAGCGCGGTAGATATCATGCTCTCCGAGGCGTCCTACACGTTGGCGCTGTGTGATAACGACCATGCGCTCTCCTAGTATCAATATGTTTAATAATAAGCGACAAAATACAATTCCGAATTGAAAAACACACCAGATATTAGGCGAATAAACCCAAATACACCATACACTGTCAGGGCATGTTTTTTTTCAGATGGGACAAGTGCATTGCCATTCTCAAGTACTAACGGTTAATACGATTAGTCTCGGTTCAATATTCTGTATACGAGATGATGTATTACCATCCAGTCGCACTTTCCCCGTAATTCTATCTATTACTAAGAGTTCAGGTTTGGATGATGGATCTTGGTAATAAGGTTCCAAAATGAGAGTCCCGTTGCTTATATAACTAATATGGTTATAAAAGATATTAGGAATATTACATATGATAATTTCAAGTCTAGACAATAATCTTACAGTCGCAGGGTTTCATGTAAACGTATGGGAGACATAGTCAAAACACTCGAATACTTTGAACGTTAAAGAAAAGATACTTGGAAAAATAAAGAAAAATCCCCCACTTTCTTTCTTATTTTGCCGTTATATATTTCTTGAGAGATGGGGCAAAAAAGTTCCCCTTTAACGTACACGAGATCCCCCACCCAAGCAATGTTGGAACCCAGGTTCTAAATAAGAAATCCAAGCCACAGGACTGTTATCCTCATTTCAATGTATTCTTCTAACGTTGGAAACAACTAGAATGCAAAAGCAACAGCAAAACATAAAACCTAGCTCGGGGAGCTCTCAAGTGGCAAAAACAGTGAATGTTAAATCGGGGAACAGTGTTCGAGAAGGCGATAAAAAACGCAGGACCGTCTTTAAAAATGTCTTAGATTCTCCACTAGTCGTCACATGGTAAAATATAATCAATGATTTATATTCATTTCTCTATATTGACACATATGCCCATTATCAGGCCTAATATTGGTGTGCAGGAACAAAATGCTATACTAGATGAACTTTGCAGGTACTTCAAATTTTGGATATTTATCTATCTTTATCTTACCCATTTGTAATTCCAAGCTTGTTGATTCCAATTGGAGAATACCGCCGGGAAATGATCAAATTTCGGGACGCTAAGCGCAAGCAAATACTCGAATCAAGAAAACGCAAACGCCAAGCAGATACGAGTATTGAAAAAATCCAGAGCAAAACTTTGGATGACACTCTTTCTGCACCTACCACCAAACCCCCCCAGCTAAACGCGTGTATCTTTGGTATCAACGCCATTACAAAAGCTCTCGAGAAACAAGTTCAAATAAATGCTATGTCCCAGGATTGTTCAGGAGAAACACGAGAACAAGACATGCCGATGGTGGAGGCGGTATTTGTTTGTCGCGCGGATGTGCAACCACAGCTTCTTCACGCTCATTTACCGATGCTTGCTTGTTTTGCATCAAATGTCTGGCTATGCTCATTGCCCCGAGGTGCAGAGAGAAGACTCGGAGATCTCCTTGGAATGAAACGGGTGGGTGCAATTGCACTTCGCAAACCCGAGAATTTGGGTTGCAGTTCGCACTTTGAGCCCCTAAGATCTTTGCTTGCCAAGTCAATGCAACCGGTAACTGCACCAGGACCTTGGGTAGTATATGATAAAACAGGAATGGATGCCAACCAACTATTGTATCTACCGACCAATATTAAACAGTTGAAGACGAGCACCCCGATTAAGAGGCCGAGCAATAAATCTAATAAAGCTATAGACGAAGAAGGAAAATAAAGTTGTTTATGAGATATAGTAGATCCTTGGTAACTTAACGCTCAAGGCATCTGTTCGTAAAAGTCCATTAGGCGGAGATAAGCTGCACAAATCCGTCAAAAGTGTGTCCCCTCATTGTAAACCAAAGTAATTTTTCATAAATTGGGCGAATACATATAACATTGTCCTAAAATTTAATGTATTCACCTGTTAAGCGACTAGTTAAAGCGAAGTGAATTTGGAGTTGAATATCTATACGGTGAACAATACCAACTTTTCATGAATTATCGTTTTATATTTAGAATGTACATTATTATTTGGTTATCAAAACGAAAGATGAACTAGAGAAAGCATTACGGTTGATACTTGAAAAATTCGATGCAAAATTAAATATATACTTTTTATATTAATATCAACAACATTTTCAATATATCGCAGTATTCTCTAAACCACTACGACCGATTCGCACTGTATATCAGCAGTCAGACGTCCGTTTGTGATGGTGTTTTCCCTTGCAGTGCCCGCCATGTTTTCCGTGGTAGTTGCGGTTTTCAACGATATAAGTATCGGAGTTGATATTAGTGTTTAGAAGGCCGAAGTCGTTTGCCACATCAACATTCCCTACAGAATCGTCGATATATTGACGTTTGGCGGAATGATGGTGGTGATGGTGGCCATGTGAATTATAGTTTCGGTTTTGCACATCAGTCGTGTCCGAGTTGATGTTTGTGTTCAGAATTGAAAACTCATTGGCGACGTCGACATTGCTCACAGAATCATCAATGAAGCCACGCTTATCTTTCCAATGAACAATACTGTTGTCATAATCACCATGAGCATGAGTGTTGGCATTGCGGTTCTCAGAAATACTGACATCTGAATTTTGAGTGGAATCAAATAGAGATATATGGCTAAGAATGTCGGCATTGTTGAGAGAACCGTCAAGAAGACCGCGTTTGTGATGTCCGTGTGATTTACTGTTCATATTGCGATTGTGCACTTTGGTCGAGTCGGAGTTGATGTTTGAGTTCAGGATTGAGAACTCATTCGCTACGTCCACGTTACTGATAGAATCGTCAACAAAACCACGTTTGTCTGTCGCACGATGATGGTGATGGTGGTGCCCATGCTTAGTGTTGAAGTTGCGGTTTTGCACATCAGTTGTGTCCGAATTAATATTAGTATTCAGCAAGGATAGCTCGTTGGCAACGTCGACATTGCTAACCGAATCATCAATAAAGCCGCGCTTATCTCTCCAATGGATTATGGTGTTATCGTAATCACCACGGGCGCGAGTATTAGCGTTGCGATTTTCAAACGACTCTATTTCAGAGTTAAAGTTGGTGTTAAAGAAAGAAAGGTGGTCGAAAATGTCAGCATTATTGCCTGAGTTGCTGAACCACCCACGCTTGTTGGCCGCTGAGTGATGGTGATGATGGCCGTGAGATTTGCCGTTGATGTTTCGATTCTCCACATTTGTCGTATCCGAATTGATATTCGTATTCAAAGCCGATATTTCGTTAGCAATATCGACATTGCTAACCGAATCATCGATAAAGCCTCGTTTGGTGGCCGCTAAGTGATGGTGGTGCCCGTGCGGTTTAGAGTTGAAGTTGCGGTTTCGTACATCGGTGGTGTCCGAATTAATGTTTGTATTTAGAACATCGATATCGTTGAGAACGTCGACATTGTCAATAGAGTCGTCATAATACCCCCGTTTGTTGGCTGCAGAGTGATGGTGATGTCCATGGGATTTAGAGTTAGAGTTGCGGTTTCGAACCTCCGTAGTGTCTGAATTGATGTTCGTGTCTAGGACATCGATATCGTTGAGAACGTCGACATTGTCGATAGAACCATCGTAATACCCTCTCTTGTTGGCTGCAGAGTGATGATGATGCCCGTGCGATTTAGAGTTGTAGTTTCGATTTCGCACGTCGGTTGTGTCCGAGTTGATGTTCGTGTTTAGAACATCAATATCGTTGAGGACGTCGACATTGTCAATAGAGTCGTCATAATATCCCCGTTTATTGGCTGGCGAATGATGGTGATGTCCGTGTGATTTGTAGTTGCGGTTTCGAATGTCAGTTGTGTCAGAATTTATGTTTGTATCCAAGACGTCGATATCATTGAGAACATCGACATTGTCGATAGAATCATCGTAATAGCCTCGCTTGGAGGGTGCCGCCTGCGCTATACTGGCCAGAGCAATAACTACTGATAGAGAGATTATGTATGGCTTCATTTTTAAAATTGTCTCAAGTGATAAAAAAATTTGAAAAAATGCTTTAATGGATCAGGTGTATATATATTGAAATCTTATAACCATGGGTCTGGAAAATGGCAAGGGGATTTCTAGGGACAGTTATTTTGCGAAAAAAACAAATAATTCCGGGGAGTACCCACCTTGCGATAAACAAACAAGTTGTTTCCTGGGAGGATCTTCCTTGCAAACACAGTTTCAATTTTCCAGGGAGGATTCCCAATGTTAAAAAAACAAATATATTTTCCCTTGGATGTTTGTCAGTCTTGTCATATTTGGTGATCGTGTTCCTCGGGGTATTTTCGACCTTCCCATTTATATCACTGCTCCCCCTTGCCCTTTTGTGATCTTAAATTTTTTTCATTAATAGTGATCTCAGGGTTGTTATCTGTCACCTTTTTTGGGCAATCGAATATCTTGTGAAATTGAAGGAGAAAAATACGACAAAATATATTCTGATGACGGATGATAAATATATGGTAATGTAGAATTTATTTTTTTTTTTCCACTTGCGAGGAAAAGGGTGTATCTAGCATTCCACAAAGAAAAGAGAGGGAGAAAGTCCTAGTGGTAGAGTATCGCGTATAAATCAGAGGGTCAACTCCTATTACAACGACAGAAGAATTAGCATTGAGGAGTTGCTACGACAAACAAATCCGTCTTACCATAATGGCGTTAACGATGTCATTATTATTCTTCTTGAGCGCTTTAACAGCCTTGGCGCGAGAAACATTAGCCTGCTGGCATACAAGCTCGATGTCCTTCTGCTCCACACCAGTCTCATCAACCTCCTCTTCCTCAGCCTCTTCTTCCTTCGTCTCGGTTTCCTTCTGTTCTGCTGCCTTGGCCGCTTCACTAGCAGCAAGCTGCTGAGCAGCTGCAAGTTGAGCATGGGCATTGAGATCCTCGACCTTAGCTTCGCCGAAGACGATATAGGTTTCGCTGTTGGCGGATTTGAAAACATCAGGACGAGATACAACGAACAAGAGCTAAGAACAGATAAGTTGAATCGAAAATTAATTTAAATGTATTTTGATTGACGTTAGGATAAAACTCACGTTCTTGGAGCGGCGAAGAGTTACACGAGTGATGCCAGGGATGGACTTCAAACCCAATTTGGCCAATGCCTTGCGTGCCTTCTTCTCACCACGGCTCAGAATCTTGCTCATATCGCCGGTGACTTCACTTTCCTCGAGATCGGGCAGATCTTCATCGGATTCTTCTTTGACATCTTCAACCTCAACAATCTTCTTCTCCTCAGCCTGATGCTGCTCAACAGCGATTTCTGAAGACATGGCTATTACAAGGAAATGGTTCAGACAAAAGACGTTTCAATAATATAGTTTAAAATAAAATTCGGTAAACAGTCGGATTTTAGAATGGAGGTTGTTGCTTTTTGTCGTTTAAATTACAATCGATCCATCGATAATATTGATGAATCACCATCCATTCATCCATTCATCCGTTCATCCATTCATCTATTATTCATCCAACACTTACTCGGCTTCCTTCTGCACAAGCGTCAAAAATATAAAAAAGTAATTGAGAGCGGAAGAGGGGGAACAATTTTCTTGCTCGTGGTCGCGCTCATAGTGTCCAAACTTCCCTTCGCCTCGAATCAATGACGTCAACAATTTGGAAGCGACTGTGAATTTATAGCCGAGAAAAAATGAAATCTAGGAATCGGCCGTAGAAA
Organism: Calcarisporiella thermophila; assembly: GCF_041956535.1. Taxonomy (NCBI): domain Eukaryota; kingdom Fungi; phylum Calcarisporiellomycota; class Calcarisporiellomycetes; order Calcarisporiellales; family Calcarisporiellaceae; genus Calcarisporiella; species Calcarisporiella thermophila. Next base: position 175,790 of record NW_027192204.1, read on the forward strand.
TTACTTCTCTAGTATCTCTTTTTAGTTTATATTGTTCCAAAGAAAACGCGTCGCATCCGGCTCTCTCATTTAAGTTGTTCATCTAGTCGTATTTCGATTACGATCCATGAGCATGCTACACTCTTGGATTTTTGCCCTGTTTCTTTTCTTAACTTTTGTTACAGCGGTGAAACGTGAAGATTTCAAAACTTGTGAGCAGTCGTCTTTCTGCCGGCGAAATCGTGCATACGCAGACTTGGCCGCTGAGCGCGAATCTCCTTATGTCGTTGACCCAAAATCCTTATCGCTGACTGATGGGATTCTTCGTGGAGATGTACGTAATACTCAAACGGATATTCTACTGGAATTCGAGTTACACCTTTTACAAGATCGAACAGCTCGATTGCGTGTTCAAGAAAAGCAACCACTCAAACCACGCTTTGATGGACTCAAAGATTTCGTACTCGTAAAGCAGCCTTCTCATGCTACCCAAACTCGTCTGGTGAAGAAGGGAGATAACACAGAGGTTTTATTTGGGGAATCCTTAAAAGTCGTTATTGAAAATGCACCATTCCGGATGCTTTTCTTGGATAAAGATGAACCGATTATTAGTTTCAATGATCGTGGGTTCTTTAACTATGAGCATCTACGACACAAAAAGGAAGCACCACCACTAGTGATGCAGCAGGAAGGTGCTGCAGACACAAATACTGAAAAGGCAGAAGATGATGGCTCGTGGGAAGAAACTTGGAAAGGTAGCACTGATACCAAACCCAATGGTAAGTAATAAAATATATCTGTTGTCCTATGCGAATATGCAAAACTTTTATTTTCTTAACAGGCCCCTCATCATTTGGTCTGGATATTTCCTTCCTTGGATTTTCGCATGTTTATGGTATACCTGAACATGCGACTGGACTTTCACTTAAAGAGACACGGTAAAACTTTGAAATCAAAATTATGCTTTCAATAGACCATGGTTTATATTATTTATTTTAATTTTTTTTCATTAGTGGTGGGGAGAATGCATACACTGATCCTTATCGCCTCTGGAATCTCGACGTTTTTGAATATGAAATAGATAATCCTATGGCACTCTATGGATCCATCCCCTTCATGATTGCGCACAACAAAGAACGCACAGTTGGACTGTTTTGGATGAATGCAGCAGAAACCTGGATTGATGTAGTTAAATTAAATGGAGAGGTATGACTGTGATAAGTTTTCGTGCTCAAATTGCTTTGTTATTTAATATATTTACTTTAGAACTTGCTCTCCAAGCTGCCGTTCCTCTCCAAAAATCAAAAATCTGCTACTCAAACCCACTGGATTTCTGAATCCGGTGTGCTGGATGCATTCGTTTTTCTGGGGCCAAATCCTCAGGACATCTTCCGTCAATACACTTCACTTACCGGAACAACCATAATGCCACAGCTCTTCTCAATTGCTTATCACCAATGTCGCTGGAATTACATCAATCAGGACGACGTGCTTGAAGTTGATGCTGGCTTTGATAAGCATGATATTCCTTATGATGTTATCTGGCTAGATATTGAACATACTGATGGAAAGCGCTATTTTACCTGGGATGCCGCTAAATTCCCAGACCCCGTAGCTATGCAGAATCATCTCGGAGGCAAAGGCCGTAAGGTGATTAAAATCTGTTTGTTATTTTGGTATTCCACACTTTATTTATTTTGGATTTCCTTATTTAGCTGGTGACAATTGTGGATCCACATATCAAAAAAGATGAAAACTATTTTATCTCAAAGGAGGCAGCTGAGCTAAATTTGTTCGTGAAAGAGGCCGATGGAAAGAAGGATTTCGAGGGGTGGTGTTGGCCCGGCCAATCACAATGGGTCGATTACTCCAACCCTAAGGCGAGAGAATGGTGGAGCTCGAAGTTCAAGTTCGACCAATACAAGGTATGTTATGGGATCGGGAGGTAGTTGAAGGCTTTATTTTTTACACCATTTACCTGGTTTCTAGGGAACAACTGAATATTGCTTCATCTGGAATGATATGAATGAGCCGTCAGTTTTCAATGGCCCGGAGATTTCTATGCCTAAGAATTTGATTCATCACAACGGATGGGAGCATCGTGATTTACACAACGTTTTTGGCACTTTCTATGTATACATCCAATTCTCAAAAAGCCAAATATTCGCTCGATAGCTTTTTAACATCTACTTATCAATAGCATGCAGCGACTGCCGATGGATTGATGAATAGAACATCCGTGCCCAAGCGCCCATTTGTTCTTTCACGAGCCTTCTTTGCGGGATCGCAACGCTTTGGTGCTATCTGGACGGGCGATAACATGGCAACCTGGGAACATCTTAAAGCTTCAACACCGATGATCCTTACCAATGGAATTACCGGTCTTCCTTTCTCCGGCGCAGATGTAGGAGGCTTTTTCGGCAATCCCGAGTCTGAGCTGCTCGTCCGCTGGTACCAAGCTGGCGCTTTCCAACCATTCTTCCGTGCACATGCTCACATTGATACGAAACGGCGCGAGCCCTGGCTTATTGGTGATCCTTACACTGGATATATTCGTGACGTGGTGAGAGAGCGATATGCTCTACTCCCATTCTGGTACACTCTGTTCCGCAGAGCCAACACGCATGGAACCCCTGTGGTGAAGCCTATGTTTGTAGTCTTCCCGCAAGATGAGCCTGGGTTTGCAATAGACGACCAGTATATGGTCGGCGACGCAATTCTGGTAAAACCAGTGACGGACCCTGGAAAAGAGGATGTGAAAGTTTACTTCCCCGCTGGCGAAGAGGTAAGTTGGTCGAGCTTGTGAACGCATCAGAAGAGTGATTAAAAACATATCCAATTTGTTAGCGGTGGTACAATTACTACACCCACGAAAAATTCGAAGGACATGGAGAGCATACTGTATCTGCACCTCTGCACCAAATCCCCGTCTTCTACCGTGGTGGACATATCGTCCCTCGTAGAGAACGTCACCGGCGGTCCTCAACTGCAATGCGTCTTGACCCGTTCACTTTAGTGGTTGCACTTGATGCACATGGAAAAGCGTCCGGTTCTCTCTACCTTGATGATGGCGAGACCTTTGACTTTGAACGTGGCGACTTCTTGGATCGAGAATTCGTCTTCATCAACAACAAACTCTCAGCACGAGCTTCCCCCAAGGAAGTGCTATCGAAGAGTCAGAGTGCAAGTGTGGATGCTCTGAAGAAAGTTCGGGTAGAGCGTGTAGTGGTTTTAGGCATGGAAAAGGTCCCAGTGCGTATAGTTCTCAAGGAGAAAGGCGCAGAGCGGGTAGTGGCCTTTGAAAATGCTGCTGGACGGCTTATATTGCGGGATCCAGGGTGCTTGATTGGAAATGACTGGGATTTAGAGTTCGTATTTTAAAGGATAAAGTCTATTAGTAAAAAATGAATTTAATTTGACATTAAACCTTGTTTATTTCGAAAATACACCCACTTTTCACATCTATACCTCTGGAGTGAACTCTTAATATGATTGGAGATAAAAGGGGCTAACACATAAAGGAGTATTCGACCTTGGTATAACCCTATGATTATCGATACAATCACAGTCCTTCGATGGATTGTCGCTCAATAAGAACTTCACAAATTATAATTAAGCCCATAGAAATTCTAACCATTCAACAACTGTATTCAAAAAGATTCAACTCCTCTACCTGGACATGTATTATTAGACCAAAGCTTTGCAATTGGTAGTAAATAAGAAAATTACACAATTGTTAATCCTATGCCATATTCCATGTAACAACAGCTCCCTTCTCTTTCCAATTGAGACGTTTTGCCCATTGGAAAAGTTCACCTTCGCGTAGACGCTGAAATGTCTATAATTATCTAAACTGAAAATTACAACTCAAAATACGCAAGGATCGTTTCTGAATAATGCTATAAAAGGAGCAACGAGTAAGAAATATGATATAAGTAATACGAAAATAGACTTAGCCGCCACCTACACTCTTCTCTCACTCTATAATTCCTCACCAATATTGAAAAATCAGATTATGACTAACAAGGTTTTTGGATTTCAAGTTTACTATTCATCCCAACCTGATATATAATGGATAACTATCAATAGGGGAGCTGATTAACGACACAGATTGAATTTTGTACAGTTTCATGTACTAATATCTGTCGTTTGACATTGAAAGTCTAATTAAAAGCTAAAATATTAGCTTCATTATATTTTTGAGAATAGATGGAGTTACAAGATTCTTTAGGATTTCCCTTCGATGCCTATAATTTTCATGCGCATTATCTATTTTCAATAAGAAGAGCCCACAGTTTTAGCGAAGGGATCATTAGCTAATAGTTTCCATAAATTTACTTTTCTTGCTCATAAACATTTAGATTTCGCAATGCACTAGAACTTGATCATCTTATTTGTATGCGTGAATACTACAATCTTAGAACGACAGGCAACGTTATTTTGCATGATAAGGTCACTTTGGAACCTAATATCGGGAGCCGCAATTATTTATATTAATCGAAGGCTCAGCTTTTAAGCAAAACGCCATTTATGGAATTTTTTAAACTCCTCTTGTTAGGTGTCAAAATGAATAAATGTCTGCCTAAGCAAGAACATTTGCAATAGAACCATCTCTTTCCGTGTATACCTCATCAATTAGATGGCCACCTCACGCGCTTTTGTCAATCTTGCAGACGTTAATAAAATCGGCTTTGCTATCGGTAAAAATATGACGTTCACACTGCTTTCTACATCACAAGCTGACATGGCTTTCTTCCACTAGCCAAAGTCATATCAGTTTGTCCCAACCAGAAAGCACGTGTACCATCTTATCTCCTACATCTTCTTCTATCTCCCGCCTTTCATGCCGAGAGCGCCGCCACCAACCCTAAATCTAAACCTCATCTCGTCAGTTCCGCCCAATTATGCACGAATCACACTATCGACGATCTTCTTGGTCATCACATTCTTAGTGTGATTAATTTTCCTCGGAAGCAGATCGGAAGGATAATGTCAGATTGCCTTACCACTGGTGTACAGGATGTCGACGCCGAGCCCGAGATGAAAAGGAACACAACGGTATTTGTTGAACTCTCGCGGAGTAACAACAGTGAAAGCAGTGGTTATAATACTAAAGTTAGAGAGGATTTAAATGGAATATCTGTTGGAATCCTTGGTCACAAAAAGATTGTAGGTGTGATGGATCGAGACCTGACTTGGGATGAGTTTGCTGCCGTGGACATTCGAGTTGGGACTGTGATCAGCCCCGAAGCTGTTAGCATGAATTCCTCAAACAATGAAGATATGGATCAAGACCCATACACACGGGTGCTACGCTACCGAGTAGATTTCGGATCCAATTTAGGTACATTGAATACAGGAATAGTTTGGCGAGGGGAGATGAGAGAAGGTGAGGGGGATGCGGCCGGGATAGTTGGTAAGCAAGTTTTGGCAGTGGTAAATTTGAACGTGGGTGAGCTGGAAAGTATATTCGGACATGGGGCGAGAGCTGCTATTCTTACTGCCGGTGGATTAGATACCGTGCAGCCTGCATTGGCTGTTAAAAATGGATATATTCTTTGTTAGAGTTGTAAGAGAAGAGCATATCAGAGTGATTGCTGATATCTGAAAGACTATTTAATTTTTATCCCGACATGTACTCCATATTTTTATAAACTAGAATTGAGTCGTCATGTCTTAGGAGACCCTAATTTGTTTTTCAACTTAAGCACAAGCGCTTAACCGAGACTTTCATTCGCCCAAAAACGCTTTCAGCTTACGCAAAGGCTCACCGGTACGAAATTTAGCGGAGACTAGATTCAGCGATCATTTATATATTATGGGCAATATGAAAGATGGTTCTTGCGTTGCTTTTAAAAGTTTTCCTGCGCAGACTGCCAAGAGACGCAAAAGATGATGTATCATTGGCAGTATGCATAATCCACCACCGTAAAACAAACGCGAGCTCTCAGTGTAATGATTGGCAAACGAATTTATTATTAGAATCCAATCCGGTACCGCAAAATTTGGTAAGGAGAATTTTCATATAGGTCGATTTGCAAGCTGGTCAATTTCCCAGGTATCCACTTTTTTTATATTTTTAGTTTTCTTCGTTATTATTTAAGTGTTTTGTGGTGAGTTCTGGAAACCACTCACAGATAATACCAGCTTTTTGTTGGAAGTATTTATTATCGACACGATTAAAAGTGCCTGGCTCACTCTCGTTTTCGTTTTCTTAACTATGTCACCTCGATTACTTCGGCGTAAGAATGCCGCCATCCAATTCAATGTTATGGTGTGCGGGTTCGAGGGCGTTGGAAAAACCTCCTTTATACGTACATTCTGTCAAGCACTCAACTTGTCAAGCGACAATTCAGGTGCATCTCGGGAGCAAATCGTCCCACAAGCTAATGAGATGGATCCTAATTATATTAGTATGGAGATGGGAAGCGATAATGGAGATGAGGAAAAGAGAGGAAGAGATGGAGAGGAGCATTCTGAGAAAATGGATAAAATAGGCGGGCTTTCGGAAATTATTCGCGGAATGATGGTGGAGGACTATCCTGAGCCTACCAAGACATTCCAAGTGAACGAATTTGACGTGAATGAAGAGGGAGAGCGGATACATTTGCGGTTTATAGACACGCCTGGGCTCGTGAACGATTATCGCCTGGACCACCAAATATTGGAACTGGTTCGCTATGTTGAGTCCCAGTTCGATACAACACTAGCTGAGGTAAGCTTTCTAGTATACATACTCCGAGAGTAACACAGGATGATTTAAATATCCGTTATATGAAATCACTAGGAAACGAAAATCCGCCGTAATCCTAAAGCATTCGATGCGCAGGTGCATGTGTGCCTCTTTCTTATCAATCCACAGAACCGTGGCATTTCTGAGTCCGAAGCTCGCGCCATCAATAAACTTGGAAAGCGTGTGAATATTCTCCCCGTAGTTGCCAAGGCTGACACACTTACAATCGCCCAGAGCAACCTCATAAAAAGTTGTATTCGAGAGCAGGTGTATGAGCTTCCTGTTTTCCGATTCGAGACCAACGCATCTGATGAGGAAGACATAGCGACTGATGAATGGGCCGACCCCGAATTAGAGGAGGAAAATAGAGAACTGCTGCAACTCTACCCTTTCTCTATAATTTCGGCAGAGAGTGCAACAAACATGGGACGACGCTACGCGTGGGGCTTCGTAAACTGCCTGGATCCATCCCACTGTGATTTCACAGTTGTTCGTGCTGTATTGCTTGTTTCTCACCGACAGCTTCTGCGAGATATGACGTATCGAGTCTACTATGAAAGATATAGGACCGAAAAACTCCTGGCGCGAAAGGCATCTTTGGAGATGTCAGAGGAGCAGAAGCAAAGGCTTTTAGAAAATCTAAACTCGCTGTAGACAACGAATCTATTCGGTTCAACCATACTTGTTCGTTTTTATTTCAACTATTTCATGACTAATTTATTTTATATACAGTTAGCACAAATTTTCTATCATTAACATTTATTGCTGTACGACTACTTTTCTTTTTTAAAGTTTGTACATCAATATCTATTATTTAGTGGCGCAGTCTCTTAATGAACACCCTCTTTTTTATTATCTTCTTTTTCCTCTTCTAGTGATCAGTTTTTCCCCTGACCTCACCAGTTACACTACCATCCGAACCCTCGATCTTGTTAGTATATAATGTGAAAAAAGGGTAAATCAGTTCTTCTTGTGCACTGTTGACTTTCACTCAATATATGTACAAGATATTAATAATATAAAAATGTCATTTATTCCTGAAGGTCATGACAATTTTAAACTAATCTCGTGACATTTAAGTACTCTAATCGACACGGTATAGTGTGAATCCTAATACATCATTATCGAAGATTTCTTGGTGATAAAAAGTAAGGGAAGATGAACATGTCCTCATTTACGTAAGAGCTTATAGTGTCACTGATTTTGTTAGTATCGAATTTTATATCTTCGATCTACATCACTACCTTTTATCACTGGTGATTCAAGCCGGAATGGCGAGCGACGCCAGGGCTCAACAACAGCGCACTGATGCGGTTGCTAAATTGGTGAGAGCGAAATCGCTCCGGGAGTTGCGTAATATGCCAACGCGAACTCGTGTCCAGAGGGACGATGAGATTCCGCCAGAGGATCTTGTCTTTGAGGACAAGGAGCGGCAAGCAGCATATGAAGCCTTATTACGACGTGCTCCACCCGAAAGCGAACCTCCGAAGCCTGCTCTGCGACGCAACCCAACCATCTCCACTTCTAACCCTACTGTGAGACTGCCATTTTTACCCCCAGTACCTTTTTCGAATGCGGAGCTTGCAGCACAACCTCGCTATGAGGCTGAGTATGATTTGAGTAGTAGATCCCTGGGAGAAGATGGGGGTGAGAATGTTGATGTGCATGGGTATAGTGTGAGTGAAGACTATGGGATGCATTGGGATCCTCGCACTGCCAAACAGTTACGAGAATCTCACATCAAAGCAGAGGCAGAAGAGTTCTTTAACAATAGAGGACAGCGTGGCAAAAGTTCGGTTGATATCAGCTACGAGGCTCGGCCAAATTATGATGGAAGAGAAAAACTGCCTCCTTGGCATCGTGCCCCAGTTCTACGAAGATCTTTAAGTATGGGGGAAATACGACAAGTTTCGGACGATGTGATAGAAGGAGTGCGTAGTTATTTACTTGTGTCCCAGCCACCTCCTCAGTCAATTGCTGAGCTTGGTGCGGAGAGAGGTGGAGATGCAATTTCTCAGCGCGTAATTCGAGAGGCCGATGATCGCTACACGTATGATCTTCCTTCTATATCGCCTCTTTCTGAATCTCCTCCTGCAATTCCTGCAATTCCCCCACGCTCTCCCCAACGACCAGCTTATGCCACATCTCCTTCGTTTGATGCATATAGCCGCGAGTATGATAGTACGTCAAACGTATCTTCGCGTGCACACTCCCCCACATCCGAATATGCTTCACAAGGGCCAATTTCGACGGGCATTGCGCTTCACCATCCACTACCAAACAGGCAGGGGCTTGGGGCAAATTTTGTTGCCTCTAGAACTACTGAATCTGATCAAACTCGGAGACTCCCTCCACTCTCCCCATCTTCTTTCACCGACAATCAATTACATACACACCACTTGATTGAAAATAAGAATGAACTACATCCGAACATGATCCCATTATCCCCGCTATATTCTACATCCTCATGCACCCGGGAGCATAATCAGACACCTAATGAGTTGTTGGATCGAGTGGCTCCTACTATCCTACCCGGAAGGCCAGAGCCCGATTTGCGCGCAACGCCTTGGATACAACAGGATCAGCCACTACATGATCGTTTACAAATGCGGCGACAACAAAGCCTGAAACAGAGCGCTGTCTCTCGGACCCCACACGAAGGAACCCCATCGGGCACACATTCCAATCATTTGCAAATTAGACGCTCTCGCTCTCTGTCAAACCTGCGTGACCAATTGAAAAAAGTTACGTTTGATGACGAGAAGGACCCCGAGGCGGTTACCAAATGGTTGCAATTATCTCAACAAAAGTTGCATATTCCTGATCAGTCGAACAGAAATGCTAATGTTGCAAATAAATCGCCCACACCCAAGACCCCGACGCAGCTTTCGTTACCTCTATCACCAGCTCAACCTCTGTATTCAACAACTACACCACCACCCTCATCACCGTTGCCACCTCTCTCCCCTCTACCCGCAATCCCAACATCTTCTGATCCTCCTCATACTTTTCCAACTCGACTATTTCCTATGCTTGATGAAAAGCCTCGCCAGTGCATGTGTGAAGGTCCCGTACTACAAGTAATCAACCGGGATTTTGTAAAAGACCGCTATCTCTTTCTGTTGAATGATGTTTTACTCATCGTGAAGCCTCAAGTACGCAGTTTAAAGAAGCAGGCCTCACGTATGGATGAACCCTTTGAGCTGAAAAAAACTGTTAAACTGTCGAATATCACTCTTATTCCAACTCGAGACTCTGAAGAGGAACATTCTGTGCCGACGCGCTGGCCGCCTGCACTTGCTGCCGCGATACGGCGTTTCTCCACAAATGCGAAAGCTGGCATCGACTATCTCATTTCAAAAGGGGCCTTGCCTAGAAGTCCTGCAGGTATAGCCAGATTTCTCCTGAAAACTGCAGACCTTAATCGTACTCAGCTGGGGTTATACTTATCGATGCGTGAAAATCACGAAATTCTTCAAGCTTTCTTTGAGTGCTTCCAGCTTACTGGCTTGAGATTGGATGAAGCGTGGCGTCTTATTCTCCTAACTGTACGGCTGCCGCAGGATCGGGCGGCAGCGGATTACTTTATGGAGGCTTTCTGCGCTCGATGGCATTCCGCAAATCCAGATATTGCGCGGTTTAATATTGGTATGACTTTAAAGGTACTCCATTCGATGATGTGGCTGAATGCGCGGGTTTACGAGGGAGATGCAAGTGTTCCTGGCATCCCAGCAGGGTATGTCATGGATGAGCCGACAGATAGTGAACCGGAAGGTAAAAGGCTATTTTCTCTGTTAATATAGAAGATTTAGTAGAAATTTTTCATTTAAACTCTTGCCAATTTTTAGGCGATACTGAGGATGCTGAAGAGGATTTTGAAGGAGAGCTTGGTTCACCCTCCCCTCATCGGTATCTTCGCAGGCACTGGTCTTTTGAAATATTTGTAAGGCGTTTCCGCAGATGGGAGGACCCGTATGCCGCCGTCCCGCGCGAATTTCTTGCACATGTCTACTCCTCCGTACGACACCAGAGAATGGAGACGGCCTGGGATGATGCAGAGGTTGATGCAGAAGATGCATTGGCCGGTCATGGTGGTGTGGGCGAAATTTATGCGATCACCATGTTTCCTCCCAAATTGCCCACAAGACTTGTCGTCCGCCGTGCTACGGAGCACATCACTTTGAGCATTCCTCGCCCCGATGCTGGCCTTTGGATTCGGCTACACGGGCAAGGACTCTATTGCAAGCCATCCGTTCTCGATTTTTCGCAATCGTCCTCACAGTCGTTCACTATCACTGGAATATCTCCAGGACGCACTTCCCTGCTCATTCTGAAAGCTGGGAGAAATGCTCACAGATATGCCCTCTTTCCGGCACCGCTTATGAAGACGCTTGTGGTAGAGCGGGCCTTCATGCAGCATACTTTCCAAATTGAATTTTCAATGAGCGAGCATGAGGCTCCACGTCGTTACATGTTCAGCGTGGACTCCGCAGAAGTGAGGGATCGATGGCTGAAGAGATTTGGTGAAGCCTTGGCAAACTCCTCTAAAAGCAAGCGGGAAGACAATAATGAAGGAGCTGGTTTTCTTGATGCTCCGATGCGCTCACCTCGTCAGGCCTCAAGAAATGGGACATCACCTACCTTGCATCCTCGTCCTCCCTCTGCTACGGAGCTATTAAGTCAACCACTCCCTGCTCCACCTTCTCCATCCACCCCTACAGCACTTGAAGATCAAAACACCCCCGTGGCCCCTTGGAGACAGCAGCAGCAGCAGCAACAGCAACAACAAAATCGCCAGGAAATGTCACAGCGTATTGGTTTACGCTTTATGCCAGAGCCACTTGAGCACCTCGAGATTACGCGAGCTCGTGCAAATTCTAGTGGGGAAGCAAATAGTGCCCATTCAAATCACTTATTACCCCCGAACTCTGCTACCGCAAATAGCTCATTGGCTGCTGCACTTGCCGTGACTCAGCGGGCAAGACAGCGTGCCCGTTCGCCTTTGGGTGATCAAGCCATGACTACGGCCTCTGCGCTTCATAGTTTGGGACTGGTGGGCAGTGGTGGTTACACAGCCCGTCCTCCCTTCGGAGGACAAAACAATTCATAGGATCTTTATACTTCATATATATTCATTTTTTAATATATACTAAACTATTTTAATAGATATTGGCTTTCCTTTGTAAGAAAATATATAACAATATGAAGGATATTGGAAGAAAGACTTTTTTTGCATGTTTTCTTTGTTTGAAAAATACCCTTAATATATTTTATCACAACTTTTGACACTTCAATGTTTTCTTAAGGACTTTAATTTATTATTATTTTGCTTTCAAGGTATTTTGAGCCGCATATTGACTTTGATTTTGTTTAGATCAGAATATAGAATTTGGGCAGTATCCGATCTGGTTTATTTAAAGGACGCATCTTTTTTCTTTCAAATAAACCACTAATTATCCAGGGCACTCTGCCACCATGTTTTTAACCGAACTTATTTATGGGAGCTTTAAATTCTTCCCTACTCGACTGGCACTGATTTTCGTTTTCCGGCCAAGAGCCGTTAAATACGACTTTTTAAGCTTTTATGTTGAGAAGAGCTGATACTAAGCTTGGTAGTTTAATCTTTTATAATACCGGCAAGCTGAATAAGTTAGCATGATTCCGTTGGATATACTATCTAATTACAATATCTCTGCATACAGTAATACTGTAATTTTTCATGGGTCAATTTCTGAATATACCCCAATCTCATTTTTAAATATGGCGGAATATTTCTTCGGTGGCTTAGGTTCAATTCCTTCACATGCCTCCATAGACTAACATTTTTAAGACGGTCTTGAAATTCTCACCTTTCCATTGCAATAATTTTTCACTCGTAACGTTCATCAGTAGCACACTCTTTACTTTTAGCAAATCGTGATGTCTCAAGCACTCGTAGAGCATTTTCTCCGATACACAGCAACTACAGTCGGTCGTGACAAAGTGTATCGGGCCATCCAATATTGGGCACGATTTTATGCGTGGTATTCGCTGCGCAAAGGCGGCTCGAAAGAGCAGGTCGAAAGATGGAATAACTTGAAGAATGCGATTGGCCTTACGCGTAAACGTAAGCATTCTCGGACTCTTATTTCCCACTTATATTACATTTGGTCGTTAATTACTTTTGTGTTTCCGGGCAGTGATGCGGGTGGCTAAACCCGTAGAACATCTCAATCTTGCGGTGAAATCTCTTTCACTCGAAGACGACATCCTGCGAATCTGTACCATAGGGCGTCAGCTCGGTTATGCGGGATTCCTCTTCTTTGATATGCTCCTCTGGATACATGGTGCCAAGGTTTATAATTTCAAAAACGTCAAGCGTTACTCCGATTTCTCCAACCGCTTCTGGCTTGCCGGTTTGATCTTCTCAGCAATTGGAAGCGCACACAAATACCGCATAACCTCGATGCATCTGCAGGTGGTGGAGCGTCGACACCGTGCGGCCGTTTCGCTTGAGAAGGTCGATGCAGACTACAGCGTTCAGCGCCAGACTCTCACTAGAGATCGCAATGCGGCCTCGAAGCAGTTCGTGCAAGATGCACTGGATATGCTGATTCCAGCATTTAACTTGGAATTGGTGAACTTGGATGATGGGATAGTTGGTTTAGCTGGGTAAAATGAATATCCGATTTTAATCTTTTATTCTTGTATTGTATGCGCGAAGCTAACGACCTCTATCCTAATAGAACGGTTACTTCCATCATGGGTATCAAAGACCAATGGGCCAAAGTCAGTATTCGCAAGTGAAGAACAGAGGAGAACTAGTGATTTTTTTTTTATGTGTTTATAAAATATATGAAATATACGATAGCAATTTCAACCGTAATATATTGATTAATTCAAAACTCTTTGACCCGATATTCAATTATTATATTTACATACGATGTTATTCATTTTGAAAGTATCCAAAGAGGAAAAAAAAAAATGGAAAACACGGTTTCTCAAAAGGTAAGCAAGAAATAATAAAAAAAATAGAAAGTGACAGTCAAAAAAAGATAAATCCTTAGCTTCCTCTATTTTCATCTCAGTTTTCTAGCCCAGCACAACTGGATGATTAGCCGGAAAAATAAGGTAGACACAAAGACATTCTATCTCCGGCCAATGCATTAAAGGATCTAAAAAATTTAGAGTTGATTGGGGAACAGAGATAAAAGGAAAAGATATCACAAAAATATATATATAAGGTTAAAAAAAACTATAAGGATAAACACCGATTTATATTCTTTAGCAATCTCCGGATAACACCCTAACGGCAAGCGCTCGATGAGCTAGTTCTAGCTGCTCCTCGAGTTTGCGGACTCTATCCTCGCGTTCCACCTCGCGAGCTTCCATCGCTTGGCGTTCACTCTCCATGACGGCAATGCGAAGTAGGAGCTGAGACTTTTCATCCTCAAGCTCACCCACACGACGTTCGAGCGTCTCCATTTTCATTAGCTTGCGCAACCGAGAGCGTCGTGCAGCTTCGGTGTTCTTTTGGCGCTTGCGGGCGAGCTCATCTTCAGGTGACAAGGGAAGCTCATGCTTCTTGCTGACTTCCGTAGCCGCAACTGAGGTAGGACTTTGGGTAGAGCAACGCCCCGAAACCGTGGACGATCCAGTAAGTGGGGGGGTGGGTAAGCGGGTCTCCTTTCGACTTCTGGTAGTCGAAGCCATCAATAGGGATTTAGTCTCTCTCTCATTCTTGGGATTCAACCGTGAGGCAAGTCCCCATGGAGGGGTGGGGAGAGGAGATACCGCGGCTTGCTGCGCTAGTTGTGGTGAGTCCCAGGGAATGGTCATAGATCCTCCGGAAAACCCTTCACTCTCGTTATCGTGTTTCTCTTCGCTCGATTCTCTAACCTCTTCAACTATGGGTACATCATCAAAGAGTGGCCGCGACATCCAGTCCTCCTCAAGAGTAGGCAGCGCGGGAGAATGCAAAGAGGATGAGGTAGACGATCTAGGCGAAGGTGTGTAGGAATGTGAGGTGGCAGAGGGGGGTGTTGATTGGGATGCCGAGGAAGGGGAGGAAAAAAGCGAGAGCTTGGGTGAGACGCAGGTGGCTAGCAGTTTCTCCAGCATGACAGCAACGTTTGGCTCCTCTTGAGAAGAGTAGGCAGTAATGGTGTTGGCGGTTGATGTCATTTTGCAATAGTTAATAAAATAGTTAATTAATTAAGACAGCTTTGGTGGGATTCGTAATGGAAGTAAAGCAGGCTGACTGGGGTGTTGAAGGTGTGCAACTTTAGCAGTTGGTAAAGGTGTAGAAAATAGGTGCATGATAGGCATTGAAAAAATAGATAGTATCGCGCTCGAGGGAGTTAACGTACAGTCGTCTGTACCATTAAGCTCTGAAAATAGTTATCATAGGGACCATGCAACAGAAAAACAGGCGTACAAGATCAAGATAGAGTTGAGCAATAGGAGATGGAATAGGAAATTAGTAATAATTAATTAAATTGGGCAGAGTTTCAGAGTAGAATTTAAGAGGAGGGAAGAGAGCAGAAGAAAAAGTGAATGGAGAGAGAAGGAGGTCCAGCGCACGCCAACACTTTTATTCATTTTGAAAAATGTTAAAAAGTTAATAAAAAAATTTATTACTTTGGGTGGTCCAACCAAAGTTTGTATTCATACAAGGCTTAGAGGTTTTTTAACAGTTCGCCGAAAATCGGAGGATGAGTAAATTTTCTTATTTTGTGAGTAATCTTGTTCTATTCATTCCCAATGCCAAGCGGATAATTTTTCTCTATAGGCCGTAGGAATAAAATCAATACATTAAGAAACAGGTCGGGGACTGCATCTAAAACGTATCATATTCGAATATTTCTTATATGTATTTATTTGAAACGAAACAAAATGCAGCACTACAGAGTATTTCATATGTTGGCACTGATTGTCGTCACCATTGTCCGGATAAATAGATTAAGCACGGAAAGGGTCGCGTGCCCCGAGCCAGTGGTTATTAGAAAATTCTCCCCGCAAAAGCGGGAATTTAAGAATGGAAGCAAAGACGTCATACAAGGTTAAGCGAGAGGTAATTATCCACCGAAATTTTATTATATAAGAGATAATAGGCTATTATAAACAATACATATATTTCACGATGAACTAGAGTTGATTGTTGTGGTGTTGCCGGTAGAAGCATTGGTCGGGTTGGTGTCGGGCATCGGCGCACTCTTATCAAACCACAGCTTCACCGTCTTGTCTTTCTCCAATGCGCCTGAGGCAATGATATTCAGTGTAGGATGACAAGCTATGCAGAGCACTGTGTCTGTTTGAAAATAGGTTTAAAAAAATTAGAGTTTCCCCACATCATCTCCAGTTCCCATTTATAAATAAAAAGGGGTTACTAATAAGCATTTGTACCTTTATGGCCATCCAATTTCTGCACAATTTCCTTTGATTGTAAATTCCAAATGTAGATTTTATGATCCTCGCTCCCACTGACTATCCACTTTCCATTGGTAACCGAGAAGCTCGCGAATACGCAGTACTTATTGTTTTCATGCCCTGTGTAGGTTTTCAGGCACTTGCCTGTGTGATAATTCCAAAGTCTAAGGGTGTTATCAAGCGTAGATGCGAGGATGTATTTGCCATTGGGTGAGAATTTGACGAAGGATCTATTTGATAGATACGAAAAATGAGAATATGTCTAAAGCCGGGACAAACAGAAAAATACTAACACTGGCGGATTGTCATCATCGACCAGCGTTTTAAGACATTGTCCAGTTGCTGTGTCCCATATCCGGCTATGAAAATCGATTACAATAAGATAGGATCGTAACCCGAAATATGTATAGCAGCAATTTAGGTGGCTTACATTAATCCGTCATAGCTGCACGAGACAATCATCGTGCCGTCTCGGTTAAAATGTACTGCACATACCGGGTCTGAATGCGCAGGAAGCGTTTTCAAACATTTGCCTAAAACGAGGTAATTTGTTTAGTTAACCATTGAGGAGAAAGTTCAAAGTAAAAAAAAAATGCTCCCAATTACCCGACCGCACATCCCATATCTTGATACTCTCATCGAATGAGCCGGAAACGATAAGATTCGAGGCTGGATTGTAATTTACGCAGAAGACATAATTGGTGTGGCCTCTTAATGTCTTGACGGTTTCACCCTTAAAAAACGACAAAGGCAATTCAGTATCGTCTGCCTTAAAATCTCGTTAGGCATGCGAACATAAAACCTACTGTATTCAAACTCCAGATTCGTATCGTTTTATCATCAGATGCAGAGCATAAATATAGCGAATCCGATGCCCATGCTACATCTGAAATACCTTGCGAGTGACCCTCGAGAGTTTGTTCAAATTTACCATCGAGGGCATTCCAAATCTTCACCGTTTTATCAGACGCTAAAATTGCAAGCAAATTCAATCAGCTATCCAGTCGAATTCACATGCATACACATTCATAGGAATAGATATAAGAAGCTAAAACCTACACGAACTGGCCAGCCACTTTCCATCGGGCGAAAATTTCACAGAAGAAACTGGCATTCGGTGTCCAACGAGGGTGTATTTGAGTTCATAATTTGGCTTCTTTTCTCCTTCATCGATCTTCGCTTTCTTCGGGGGCCGATCCTCGGATGCACGCCGATCTTGCGAATCCGCCATTGTGATGGTGTGAGATTGAATTCAAATAATGTAACAAATACTCTTTCTACAGAAAAACGAAACCAAACTATTTTCTTCAAGCAAAGCTCTAGTGACGAATCTATAGTTGAGAAATTCGAGAATGGATCTTGTATAAACCGAGAGATTCCTTGCGGGACTTGAAAGCAAAGCGAAGCTCCAATTTGTGGCTTAGTGTAAACAAAATATAAGACAAAGTGGTAATTATTAAAAATCACATTGTTTCACTAGAATATAATGTATAATCCAAAGGCTAAGAGGAAGAGTCGAACATAGAATTATAAGACGTTGAAT
The DNA here is from genome assembly GCF_041956535.1 of Calcarisporiella thermophila. NCBI lineage: Eukaryota > Fungi > Calcarisporiellomycota > Calcarisporiellomycetes > Calcarisporiellales > Calcarisporiellaceae > Calcarisporiella > Calcarisporiella thermophila. Next base: position 193,453 of record NW_027192204.1, read on the forward strand.
TATACTCTCATAAACTTAATGGGAAAAAAATGCGTGTATGTAACAAAACAGCAAATATATCATGCACATTACAAATCAGTTGGCCTTGAACTCCAACCGAACGCGAATCTTGCCTTCTCCTCCATTCTTCAAAGGTATCCAGGTGTCGGCAACTGGCCGCGCGGGTCCAACGAGTTCGAAGACCTTGAGCTCGCATTCCCCAATCGGCTCATCAGATCCAAGAGTATTGTGATCTTTCAAGTGGAAGTCGAGAATGCTATTTGCCGAGTTGATGTTGACTTTGAAGTCTTCATTCCACCGAGGCACAAGGGTTTTCTTGATATGTTTAGACTTATACACGGGCTTCTTGTCGAGCGAAACCTTTACATATGGATCACTAAAGCCATTTCGGTCTGCTCCAATCAGATCTGCAGAATAGTGTTTGTAAAAATATACTCAGTCAAATAACGGTTAAGATGAAATATCTTTGAGAAACACTTGCCTTTTGCCTCGACGAGCGTCACAGTCAACACACCAGAAGAAGCGGCAATGGCAGTTTCCTTAGAGGGATAAGGAGGTGGAAGCTGCGAGGAATTTGCCGATGGATACTGAGAGAGGTTGGGGGCGATATTGGGAGGAGCGGCATGGAGGGGAACAACATCGGGCTCAGCGTATGGTTTGGAATCAGATGGTGGTGGCGGCGGTGGGATATCCTGTGGGGTGACATGTTCAGGGGACGTTGATTCTTTGACTGGAATTGGTGGAGCTGGGGCAGTTCTTGCCGGAACCATCTCGGCCATTGGATCTCGTTGCTTGTCCCTACGTATAAGGCCGATTCCGGATCCTACTAGATTCTTTGCACCAGATAAAGCCATTGTCGGCGCACTGGTTAAAGCCCGTGTAGCGGTAGCAGAGAAAGTTGCAGTAGGCTCTCCGCGGTATACTAGACGCTCAGGAGTAAAGAGCAAGCGGATGCGCACAGTTCCCTGGGTAGAAAGCGCGTAGTCTTTGGTATGGCTCGAAAAAGGCTCCAGAGAGCCCAGCTCAATGCTGGCAGTGCCAAGGGATTTCGGTTGTCCGACACGATTCCAATCGAACACTTCGGCAACAAAGTTGGCCCGCATGCGTGAGGGCTAATATTGAGAAGAGAAAATGATTAGCTTGTGTTATATTTGTAATGGAAGATTCTGTAATAAGGGTTCGCACCACTTCAATTGTAAAGGACGTCTTTGCAAAATCCGGATCCAGCGTTTTTTTCATGGGCTCCGACTTAAACACTCGCTCTCCGTTTAGTGTGAAAGTGACAAATGGATCGCTTGTGCCGGACCGATCCGCAGCCAACAGCCCTCTACAGTTAATCAGCGTCACCTGCAATTGCCCTTGGTTTTCCATACGCTCCTCAGGCTCCAGCACTACATCGGGCACCGGGAGATACTTGACCGTGACCAATAAGTTTGCGTCCGATTGCTTAAATGGCACCCATACCCCCTCTTCGTCCTTGAGCGTGCGTACCGCATCCAGGACCTTTGTCTCCCACACTGCAAACGTGTTATCCCGTTTCTGCTCCTCGTCAGCATGTTGACGTAACCGTAATCGAATGGTTGCAAAATCTAACTCCTTCACAAAAACCGCACCAGTTTGGCGGAATCTAAGGACTTGACCCTTGAGCTTCTGAGTCGAAAACTGAGGGAACAGCGAGTCGGCAGTAAGGTCGCAGTGTGCATGCACTCGGTTTACCGTTTTCACCTCGTGAATCGTAACCAATAACAGTCCGGATTGGTGTTTGAGTGCCTCCTCTACGTTATCTCCATCCTGCTCACTCTCCTTTGGCGTGAGCGCCGGGAAAAAGCTTGCTTCATAATGTATCTCACCCTTCACGGATCCACTTCGTAGCGATGACAATCCTGCCCATTTATCAACCGTCTTCCCTTGCTTGTAAACCAACTGCTTTTTATTTTCCCCCTCAGTTTCTTCGCCATTCCCTACTGGCTTTACCTCCTCCACCACAATCAACTCTCTTAAATCAACATCCGTCACACCCAAGCTGCGATCTTTCGACATTCTCTGATAATCCATCACCTCAATGCGTAACCCTTCACGAGCACTATACACGGGGACATATAGTATCTCATGCCACTCTGGGTTCAATTCGTCGTCAATATGCTTCGTACGAGCACGGATTGCTTTCCCTGAAACAATTCTCGCATATGGATCGGATTTGCCCCCGGAAGCTGCCTCAACGTTTCTCAGCTCTCGGGCACTTAGTATCTTGAATCGCACCACTCCAATCGGAGGCCCCAGGGTGCCTCCCGTATTCATCGCCATTTCAGGATTCAGACTTACAGGCCTCCACGTCGCGCTCACGCGTACCTCCCCTCCGTTATCTTCCAGTCGCATCCAGCCCCCTCCACTCTCAATCAATTTCATAAGCCCTTCATTCCATTGCCCAATGACAGGATCCTCCGCAAATCCTCGATCATCCTTCAGTATTAAGCTGAGATGCGTATTCCTGCGGTCCAACACTAACATCTCAAAAGAGTGCTCCCAAGTGGGGTCGTTGGTACGCTTGCGAATCTTAGTGCGGCACTTCTCCATCCCATTCACGCGTACCACTGCATATGGACTCCACTTGCCAACCATGGAACGCGATGCATCAAGATGTTTCGCCTGATGAAGCGTGAAACGCAACACACCCGTATTAGAGGGAGGCGGCTGCTCCAAAGTTCCGTCATCGAGTTTGCGAGGAGTAAACACGGGATAATATATTAGATCCGCCTTTAATTCACCAGCTGGCTTTCCTTCATGATTCACGCAGAGAGTTAGATTTTCTTGGATAGGTGAATCTTCAAGGGTTGTGAGATCGAATTGGGCGGTCCCCATATGATAATCTTTGAAGTTGGGATTATAGTCCATCACCTCGAAATTAAGAGGTGCGTCCACTGCGCTTAACAAGAAGAAATGTGTTTCATCCCAACGTGGGCTCGTCGTGTCTTCCTTGTGTGCTGTACGGCCCAGCTCCTTGGTACCAATGAAGAAACGCACATAGGGGTCAGATTTACCAAATAACTCCGAGTTGCGAAGACGCTAGAAAAAAAGGGGAGAAGGGGGATATTCGAGTTAACTGAAAAAATAAAGCGGCTCCTTTAAATTGGCACTCACCTGAGCACTGTACAATGTGACTTGGAGAACGCCGTGAGCGCTGTCAGCTGGCATTGCCGGATTGAACAAAGATTCCAGATCGACCGTAAACACATTGGGAGCGTACATCATTGGGCCTAATGTGGCATGCAGCTGTTGGTCAATAAAAGTTGCTAACCCGGGCATGTTTGCGATGTCGAAACCAAAGGTCTCGCCTCCAATCGGCTTGAGCTTGAAGTCAATCACAGGAGGTGCCTCAAAGCTCAAACCAAATGACTTGATATGAGGAAAATTTTCGGAGAAGCGTAGTGTTACTTTTGCATTGCCGGAAAATGACATGTTCTCTACCAGAATGGGCATTCCAGCTCCAACCATTCCTTTGCCCACACGGACGGTCAAAACGATCTTGGGGTCAATGCGGTTTGCGTGGCCTTTTGATGAAGCTTTAGATTGGTGGGGTGAGAAGCTGATTTTCCAATCCATCACCGCCTCCTCAGCACTAGAGTTAGGGTACGTTTTCACTTTCTCGATGTAGGGCGCACGCGTTCCAAGCGTAAAGGTTGACAAGCGCAGTGAGTCGATGAATCCGGGTGCAGAATCCGCCAGAACTTGGTCAACAACCGACACAATGGTAGCAGAAAGAACAGGCTCATAAATAAGCCAAAATCGATCCAAGAACGCATTAAGCCACTCAGCACTCTCAGTATTCGACTCGAGTGATTCTTTGGTGATTTCGCGGGCAATATCATCCCCGGCGTTACGTCGGACGCGCTTCATATGTACAGAGTAGCATGCGACTAGTTGGCAAAAAAAAAGTTCAGTCTTTGTATATGCACCTGGAAAAAAGAAATTTAGAGCGAATAATTACAGCAAAAGGTGGCAACCGCAATACAAGCAAACACGCCTCCCCCAAACCGTACCAAGAAATGAGTCGCCAACACTGCCCCTATAATTAAAGCGCCATTTTCAAATAGATGCGTGTAGTAGACTTCTCTTGTTAGTTGCTTCAGGTACTGTTTGCGGTATGCGGAGGGATCATCAGAGGACATGACACCATCAACCATGCTTTTCCACCCAATCCGCGCCAGCTTCTTCTCAGCCTCAATGAGCTGGTCTGTTTTCTCCGGCTTTTGCGCGGCAGGTAAGGGGGCGGGAGGCACTTGAGATGCATCAGCAAGAATCCTGCTTACATCCTCTAAATTTTGCGAGGATAATTCTGTATGCATCTCCACACCTCCCCTTGACTGCCCCGAATCAACCGTCAATTTATCCTGATTCAACTGCTTAGCCTTCTCAGAGGGAGTGGAGTCAGGATCAAACTTGTGCACAGCTACAGCACCGGCCGCGCTCTGCTCCACAGCCGCTGTCGCCTCAGCATGGGTATCCTCTTGTGAATCGGTCATTTTTAAATCCACAGCGATTGCCTAACCGCGTAAGCCAAGGGAGAAAGAGGTGTGGCGTAAACCACGGTTTTAATACGGTCGTTGAAGAGTAATTTAAGGTTTTCGTCATCAGAAAAAGTAATCTGTTAGGTTGGCTCCAATCTGAAGCGGTATTGGTTCGAAGGGGCTCTCTCCTCAACATTGTTGCCTTGGCGACACCGTGGATTGAATAAGATGACGTGCTGTTGGTTCTACGCCAAAGTACAAAAGCGAGATAGACCTATTAGTTGCCGTTAAGTAATGGCCGGCTCCGACCATTAGTGTGCTTTCTCCGGCAATAGATGTACTTTTTCGCCTTCGGGCGTTATTTTCTGCCATAACAACATAACAGCATTGCTAATAAACAAGATTATGATAAAAATAAAACGAAGACTCTATTATTCCAGTCAACGATTATTGTAAGATTTATTTTGGACATAATAGTACACTAGCCAAAACATTGTGTGTAGATATTTAGAAGTATATCAACTCGAAAGTTCACCATTAAAATATGTAATTTATATTATAGATTAAAGTCCAGCATAATTCCTTCTCTTTCTCCTAGCCTTTACAGCCGCATCTCCCTTTTTCTTGTTCTCCAGCTTCTTAGCCTCCTTAGTCTTGTTTTCTGCTACCTCTTTCTGATCACTCGAAGGCTCGGCTGAGTCTTTTTCCTCCTGTGAGTCCTCCCCTGCTACAATGGCTTTTAGAGCTGAGCTAAAATTGCAGCTGGAAGGTTTAGCACCATGGATCCCTTGGATAGAGTCCAGGAGTTCGAATTTTCCGTTGTAGTAGTCATTTGAGATATCCCACACCATCACTCCACCCAAGCCTTTGCATAGTGCGTAGTTGACTTTGTTTTGGAGAGAGACCGGGTCGTCGTATGAAATGTAGACTTTGGTCTGAGAGAAAAGCACATCATATAAGTTGTAGAAACGCAAGTATGTCCTAACTATATTCAAAAGCCATCGGAAATCTTCACATTACCTGCTTGTTAAAGAGCCAGGGAGTCTTGGTTTTCTGATCAAAGCACCGAATATAATTGGCGTCCCCAGCAGTGGTGGGCGTGGCAAGAACACCTTGGGAACGAAGATTCTTCCATTTCCAAATGCCTGAAACACCTCCGGGCTCCTTACCACAAAAAGGATCTTGCCAGTATGCATCCTCGTTATCTCCTTTGGGCGCACCTGTCTTAGCGGGCACATACTGGTTATCACATGTCATGTCCTGTAGTGCTTGGATAGAACGTCCGTAGAAGGGAAGGCCGGCGTTGATCTTCGCGGGTGGGACTCCTGCGGCGGTCCAATCATGAATTCCTTGCGTATATGAGAATGGAGCTAAAGGAATATGATGACCTACAGATGAGTGGAGAGCATAGAAATGAGCCTAGCGCTACTTCTCACCGGCTTTTCCGGGCTCAAAGTCGAAGGGAGCATGATGACCAGTAATGGGCGCCCACGCGCCATTGATATCATAGGCCATGATGTTAAACATATCGACGACTTTTGCGTACTGGGACACGTCTTTCATTGGCCCATTGGGGCCATCGAAGGGTTGAACCCGGACGGCCATAGTAATATCCTTTCTCTTGTCGGGGAATTCGGTGTCGAGGGCTTTGCGCAGCTCCTGAAGTAGGACCAAGAAGTTCTTCGAGTCATTTTCTTTATCCACTTCGTTGCATGCCGCGCCCTCTCTACCGGGATATTCCCAATCAATGTCCACGCCATCTGTGCCATATCTTCCCAGAAAAAAGAGCGTATTATCAGCTAGTCAGCGAAGGATGGTAGGAACACAGAGAGCTGAGAGACAGCTTACTTTTTGATAAAATTGATATTCCAATCAATAAATTTCTTGCGAGATTGCGCCGACTTCACCATGGGACTGAATTTGATGCAGCCGGTCCAGCCGCCAATGGAGAGATACACTTTGGTGTTGGCAGCGTGAGCTTTCTGTACTATGCTGGGAAGTTTGCTTTCGACCGCCCAGTCATCCGTGAAATAGGGCGTGTAGTCGTCTTTGTTTAGCACTGCAAAAGCATAGTTGATGTGCGTGTATTTGTCGTATGGGATCTGCTCGATAGGGAATTTGGCATAAAGCCAGTTCGGGAAATACCCAACGATGTTTCGTTTGGCCTGAGCCTGTGCGGCCAGTGCCACGACTGCGGTCGCCAGCAGGGTGAAGTACTTCATTTTTGTGTTTGGAGTGGAAGGGGAGAGAAATTGAGTGTCGCGTGGGGCAGGAGGCTAGGGGTAGACGAGGGAGGCAATGGTTGGTACCTTTATATATTGCTGCAGCGGAACGAGTTTATGAACTCTACTGCGTAAATATTGGCGACCACCTGGCCGCTGCATTCTCAACAATCTTCTATAGTAAAGGACTGTGTCATGTCCGCGGGCCTAGAAATAGGGTTTGAGTAGGAAATACAAGGAGGTAAATATCGATCGCACAAAGTTAATTGCGATAAAGAAACGATCTGAGTAGGTTAGGTAAGCCCTGTATTTCGCTACACTCATTCAAATTAGATTATCATTTTCCAGATTGGGTGCTCTGATCCCATGCGGATCTCAACTGCAGAATCACTAACCGCCTAATATACCGAGTGCAAGTATCGACTTCCAGGGGGCAGCCCGCATGCATTGACCCCATAGCATAAAAGAGAAGGGGGGTGCTCTTTCATATGTGTGGCAATGTTTGCCTGTTTCTCAAACGAAGAAAACAACAATGATAGGAAGATCGTCTCGTGACCCAAGAGTGACAAAAGAGTTGTCCTTTAAGAGGAATGGGGGTGAGACAGAGAATAAGGTGGGGTCGAGACCTCTTTCCATGCAAAGGGAAGTTGGTTAAAACAATTCAAGTTGATTCGAAAAACAGGATAGCACGGAAATACAACCGTGTCAGCCGATAGCCTTGTTTTTATGTAATGACTCGTGATTAACTCGTAGAATTGTTGGGATGTTTTGATGCGATCATTCAAATCTTGGATAGAGATACCGCCTGAAAAACCCGAGATTAGTTTAACCTGCTTATTGCTCTGGTAAGGATTTCGTTGTTTTCTCAAATTACTCATTATTTCTACACGGATCGAGCTGTTCTCTCATAAGCCTTGAAGTGATGATATAAAGAGCGCAAATCAAATTAGTGGGAGCAGTTACCCTTTTTAGCAAAAGAAACTATCGCAGGATTTTGTTCGCCGAAGATGAATAAACAAAGATAAAACAGAGTCAAATCTACACAAGAGAGGAATAAAAGAAAAAAAAAAGAAGAAGAGAAGCGTACAGTCCCTAAAATAAATTACAGTCCACACTCCAACCTCTCATTCCAGATAATTGAAAAAAAAAAGTAAAAGCAAAACTAGGCGAGAAAATTGTATATGTAATATTATCCATGGAAAATATCAAAAATCATTCGTGCGAAGATTTACCCAACCTCTCCAAAATATCACTGGGTATGAACGGCGCCATTTCTCGCATTATTTTTTTCTTTCGCCGGGCAGGCTTGTAAAAGTCAGGCTCTAGTTTGTCCTCTTGAGATGATGCAAGTCCCGCTTCCGCGGTCGAGTTCGCATCCCCTTTTACCAAAGTAGTGATGGGGACAGAAAACGGAAGCAAATAGGAGGAGTCCTTTAGCTCACCAAAATATTCTTCATCCTCCTCATCTGCCTCTTCCTCCCCTCCCTCCTCTTCTCCCCCCTCTTGCCGGCGATCCTTCTCTTTCTTCTTCGACTCTTCTTGTAGATCAGACTGGGTCTCGAGCTTATTTTCTTGACTAGGCTCCGTGCTACCGTCCCCATTTGAACTCTTTTCTCCCATTTTGTCCCCATCTGCAATTCTATCAGCACTAGAATTGGAATTTACCAAGGATGGAGAAGTCGGAGGAGTTAAACTCGCGGTGGATTCGGAGGTTGCGTCCAAGGCCTTCTCCAGCATTCTCCCTTTCTTTATCCCACTCTTCTTCACGCTTTTGCGTCCGCTGGACTCCAGTTTCGACCGCCTCCGGAACAAGTCATTCACCGACCAACCTCCTTTACCCCGTGCCTTGAGTGCGTCTGCGGCTAACTGCTGCAAGTACACCATACATTCTTTGGGAAGTCGAGGCTCGTTCACCTCATAGCGGTATGAACTCGCACACCGCTTGAGCTGCATTGGGTTGAGGGCTGACAAGCCCTGGAGGGTTTCAATAAACTGCGTGAAGTCCGATTGCTGAGAAAACACCTGTAAAAGCTGCAGAAGCTGCACGAGGGGCGTCAGATGCGGGATTACATAGGCGGATGGGATGGAGTTGGTGCGAGCCCAATCTTCGAGAGCAGATATATTCATTCGAATCTAAAAATGGCGAAAACCCTTAAAGCCTCACCCGAGCCTACTCAGAATACTTGCAGAGTTCACGTTACCTGCACCGCTTTCGACCGACAAAGATATCGACGTGTCGTAATGATCTGATTGAAGAGCTCGGACCCAACGTAGTAATATAGCTGAGAGATTGCCTGACGACAAACCACGGTTGGAACACCGTAAGACTCCAGCACGAAATAAACCGATGAAAGTAGGGTTGTAATGGCCCTTGGCGAGATGGCCTGCTGGCGGGGAGAAGGGGGTCGCGGTGGTACTGAGGAATCAGAGGAGGTTTTACTCTGCGATGACGGGATAGCCTGGTCGAATGCCGAGACCACTTGGGTAGTCGGTTTTGGGGCGCGTTTAAACAGCTGCCACTCGCCCTCAAATTGCACATTTTCAAATCCAGGAACGGGATCATATTCAAGCATAGCAGGAATTAGACGGATATCAAGGCGCCGCTGTGCGTCGCGGATGAAGTGAATATACGCATCATACGTGGCCTCGGCGAGAAGCAGTTGATAGCGGGCGGTTGTACCCATAAGTCCATTATCCTTTTTCAAATACACCTGGAGCTGTATTAGATTGGAAATCCAGAATGAAAGTAGAGCCATGTCTTCTTTCCGAGACTTTTTGGATGGACCAGCAGGATAGCAGTTAGTCAATGCTCCATAAAAACACACACGCACTCAAAAAAAAAAGAATACCTGCAAAATTTGAGAAATCTGGTTTCGTGCACTCTCAAGCAACTCATCCAAGAGCTCTGGTGAGCCAAAATAATGCGCATATCTCGCACACAAAAACAATATGCTTGCGGGCGCGTGTCTGTGAGCACGAGAGCGCAGTGGCAAGGAAAAACCGGTGACAACATTTATAATATTCGGGATATCATCCATAGTGAACACATGCATCTGAGTAGGAAGACATTTATCCCACACGAATTCTGTTTCCGAGCCAAGCTCTTCCTCCTAATTCAAGCAAGGAAAGAGTTAAGAGAGAGGACAAAAATGCAATGTTATTAAAGAAACGCCCTACGAGATCGATTTCGCCAAGATCTATTTCCATCCCTCGAGTGTCCATCATCTGACGATGGCGATCTTCTTCTTCCCGCAGATAGTCATCGAATTCATCAAAGGAAGATTCTTGATAAAAATTAAGAGCCATTGATTTATTGGCCTCTGTACTCAGATCGCTTTCAAGAATCCGCGTCCCTTCAGAATATACTGCGCTTGGTGGGGAAAGCGGCCCCGTTTCCATCAGCTTTGACCATCCATCTAACCATTTGTAGATCAGAAAATATTCAATCAAGCAAAGATGAAAACCTCCTACCAAGGGTCCCTTTTTCTTTTGTATCGGCATTGCTATTTCCAATAGATTCGATGGCCGAGCCCCCTTTGCCGAAGTGTATCGATTTCACTAGATCCTCCTGGTCAAATGGGTGCTGTCCCCAGGGATCGAGGGGGGCGGAATCCTGCCACACACTACGGGAGATAGCAGGATCATCCGACATCTGGCGCAAATTAAATTAGCAAATTAGAGATAAAAAGGATGCTTTATATCAATTATCCTGGAATTTATAAGTGAGAAGTGACAATAACCGGTGAAGTGTATTTATGATTCCGTGCTAATCTCAAAAGTCCAAAGGATGAGAGAAAAAACAGGCCAGGTCTGTTCTTTCAAAATTCTCTATCGGCAATGTCTTGGCCTACCAATTTGAATCTAAACAATTTTAGGCCAAATTTCACCTAGCTATTTGCTCTTTCTTTATTCAAACTATTCCCCATAAATCATAGAAAAATCAGAGATTGCTCAAGACTGATTTATCTACATGATAGTAGATTAGTTTCTATTTAGTTTTCCTAATAGTGTTTTGAATCTCGTGGTTTATATAACGCATTGAATATTATCGGGATACAGTTGACCAAAGATACACTGTACATTTCATTGGCTCGCCTCTTCGTTGGAGAGATTATTAATAGAGATGTAGGAAGCCAGTATGACTATATAAATTATGTAAAAATACAAATTGGATATTCAACTTCCTACTCTGCTCCCCTTCTCTTTCGTTGTCTACTTTGGTTATAGAAGCCCACGCGAATAATCTGAAATGGGACGGACTAGGGTGGAAACTATATTAAGGTTATGAGAGCACGCCTACAAATCAGGGATGCAATGGATATGAGGCTGTACTAACTAGGAGAAAAAGAGGCAATAAAAAGCTAGCCCTAGAAAACGTGGATAAATACTTATTTTACAAATGTCGAGGAGATATTCAATAACGCGCAATTCAAAAGGAGGGAAGGCTAAATAGCACTAGGGTGAGACCCATGCTGAAGAAAAATCCACTGGTAGAAAGCAACTGTCAAGATTAAATTTGATCAAAAGTATATCATTGCCATCCCTACGAAGTAATGAAGCATAAGCACACGCAATTCTAAGATTCGAAAATACAATATGTATCAATTGGAACGCTTTAATTCGTGATTCTGATAAATGTAATAAGACAATAAAATAAAAACTGTATTCTTATGAGAAAGAGTGTAGAAAATAGAAAACTTTTATTTTTTTTATCTTTTATTTATTTTATTATTTTTTGAATTGTGGACCTTCTATTGAGAAATAAAATAAATGCGTATCATCTAAAATAGCCTAGATTTTGCACCTGGTCTAGCTTAAAAGAGATAAAAGTAAATAGAAAGTAAATTTTGTTTTCCTATTCGGGCGGGAGTATTTTTTGACTTATTTAATATATATTTTTACAAGGGAAGAACGACAACTCAAGTTATGGAGTACAGAAAATCAAAGGCAAGAAGCAAAGGGATCCAACCTTGATATGGTTGGTTCAGGCATTCTCTGTTTCTTCAAAGTAGACGCTAGAATTTATTTTTTTTTTTTGGGAGGGAGGAGGAAGTTTATTAAAAAGTATTCACTTTAGTTGCATGGTGAGAAGGACGAATGCTCATACAGACGAAAAAAAAATGATCCAGACTAGGTTTTTTTTCCAACTTCAATCTTCGGTGTTTCGTTACTTGTTGTTGCTCTCACTCATTTCCTGAACAGAAGTAGTAGCTGTCGCCAGTGCGGAAGATGGTGTGAACAGTGTTGCAGTTGCCGCTGCAGCATTGTGCGCCAAAGATGCAGCGGTAGAGGGCGGGAAGGCAAGGATCCAAACTAGATTTTTTTTTGATCAATCAATGGAAACTTTTATTTAATGTCCATATATTACATGAAGTTAATGTCAATGGACTTAACATAACGAGGTATAGGCCCTTGATCGATAGACTTTCAATCGATATGCGTGTATCGTAGTTGTCGTGAATAGCATGTACGTGAAACCGATGTAATCTTTTGTACTTATCGTAAGGGCGATCTTTTCAATAATCAAGACTCAGCTTCTGATCAAGTGGATTGCAGCCACAAACTAAGAGTAAGTGCTGGTGGGGGAAGTGGGATTCGAACCCACGCCGTTCTCATCGGCATCCCAGGGATAGTCCACTACACTAACCCTCCCCCAGGATCCAAACTAGATCCAAACTAGGTCGGTAATTTGAAACTCAGCAAAGGTTTATGATTTGTCTCAATTCGAACAAAACAAAAATTTTACTATATCTCAACGGTTAAGTCTAGTGGACTTGAGGATGCATGAGATCAAACCATACCATAGTCCGATTACCAGGCGGGAGACTTTATACACTTCAGTGCTCATACCGCATAAATGGCTCGCGACTTAGAGCAAACCCAGGACAGAATCTAATGATGAGAGTCGATTTCTCCAAGACTTCATTTCTTCGCGCTCTGTCCACACTTTATACGAACGAAGTTTTGTCCCGGACGACCGATCCATTTTTATGCCAGCCCCTCTAAGAGAGACCTCGAAGGCGCACTTGGATGAGGTCGTTAGAGGGAAAGCTTGGTGCGTCTTCGGTTAGCTCCTGAGGGGAAGCAGTCTCGAGGTTTTCTCTAGGACAACCGAGTGAGAAGCCTTTTCTTGTGGAAATCGGATTGTACTTTGCGCCCAGGCAAGAGTTCCCTGGAGGCAAGATAATCCAATATTTATTCTACAGAGTAGTTAGCCTCTCGCAAGTCTCATCGGAATACGCCGACGATGTACTGACAAATATGCCCAACTTTAGTAAAAATGAAGTGTCTATCCTACCCGGTAATAGTAGTGCTGTCAACGAGGGAGCTAACTATACCGGGTATAGGTGGGCCTCATTTTCCAGTATGATTAGGATGAGCGTACATGGGAAACCACTCCAATCGAAACTGGGAACCAAGCCCCACCCAGCCAACCTCCAATCCAGCCCTGTTGACCAGGGGTTGCCCAGAAACTTTGCCACCAAGAAAAATGCATTTTGTTATGGGCGTCCACCGTGTTTGGTGGGGTGTGGATCCACACGGAAGAGTCTGGGATGGCGCGAGGTCTCCGGATGCTGCCGGCCATCTTACACAAACTCGGGAGGGGGGGGGGGAGGCGAAACCTTGTGTGCATAGGTCGCATTTAATATAGAGATAAATAGCGAAGGAGATATGAGGGAAAATTACACTAATTAATCACACAAAATAATAAAAATAAAAGGGGTCCTTATGCAAGGAGAGGAATAAAAGGCTTCTAAGCAGAAGAGGGGAAACATAAGAAGAAAGTGAAAGTCCTTTTAAATAGTATCGATAAATTAAGAAAAAAAAAGTTTGGTGTATAGAGCAAGAAACAAAAAAGTTACAAAAGCATTCCTGCAATGGCTGCCGAGAAACAGGTAGCCAACCCACCCGTAAGCATGGCGGATAATGCCAACTTGGCAAGCTCGCTCTTACGGCTGGGGGCAATCGTGCTAAGGGTTCCGATTTGAATGCCGATACTGGCGAAGTTAGCGAACCCGCAGAGGGCGTAGGTTGCAATGATGCGAGAGCGGGGAGTAAGCGAGAGCAAGAAGGATTCCTCCTGAAGATGTCGGTAGGCAACGAATTCGGAGGCGATGAGTTTGGTAGCAAGAAGCTGGCCAATCTTGATGACATCCTGGGAGGGAATCCCCATGAACCATGCCACAGGCACAAACAAATAGCCCAGAATGAACTCGAGGGTGAGTTGGGGCACGGTGAGGAAGCGCCCGATCCAGCCCAGCAGGGCGTCGACCGCAAACAAGAGGGCAATGATGGCGATCAAGTTGACGGCAATCAGCCCAGCAATGGTAAGACCAATGGCGGCTCCGTTGGCTGCCGCATGGAGCACGTTGGAGTCCTTTTCCTTGTCGTCCTCGGGGATGATGACGCGACCCTTGGTGAGGGGTTCCCCGGTCTCAGGGTACCGCATCTTGGACAGGGCAAGCGAGCATGGGACGGACATGATACAGGCCGTGATGAGGACTTGAGGGTCGACCCCCATGGAAATGTACCCGAACAACACCGAGCCTAGAGAGGGAAGAGAGGGGGGGGGGGGAGGAATGAGCGCACGCGCGCACCCCTGCGGGGAGGAAAGGCACTTACCGGAGATGGTGGAGAATCCAGAGGTCATGATCTGATGGAGCTCGGCCTGGGTCATGTATGGGACAAACGGCCGCACGAAGAGGGCCGACTCGCCCTGGCCGATGAAGGGGGAGGCGGCGGCCACCACCGACTCCGCGCCCGAGGTGTTCATCAGGAACATGGTGAACACGGCGAACTTCTTGATCACCCATTGCATCACGCCCAGATAGTACAGGATCTGGACCGTGGCGCAGAAGAAGATGACCGCGGGCAGCACAATCACCGCGAAGATGGGGGTGTTGGCGACCTGGTCACCGAAGACGAAGATCGTGCCCTGCTTGGAGAAGCCAAGGTATTTTGCGGCGAACTGGGAGATCCAAGTGAAGATATCGAAGCCGACCTTGGTCTTGAGCACGAAGATGCCGAGCAAAAATTGGATCAGGATACCCATGATGACGGTGCGCCACTGGATAGCCTTACGGTTCTGTCAAAGCAAAGGAGGGGGGGGGACGGCGGATAAGTGTAAGGCCGACATATGGGGCAGATGTCCCCGGCTCCCCAGCATTCGGGGGAGAGGGCGGCAATTACCTTGGAGGACACGAACAAGATAGCGAGCGCAACCAGGATGCCCAAGAAGGAGATCAGGCGCTGTCCGCGGGTGGAGCCGAGCTGCTGGTCCTCGGGCGACACGAGCACCACGACCAAGATGAGGGCAAAGACGATGGCACCGCCCAGAGGCAAGCGGAATTTTGCCGGAATGAGCGAGACGGGTCGCGACACGCACACATTGAAGGCGCGGTAGAGGGGGCGGGTAACATGGCGGTAGGAGACGTAGTAGAAGAGTAGCTTCAGGGAGATGAATGCCCAGAGCAGACCACAGACGAGGACTTCTGTGTCGTACCCTTGCTTGGCGGTGACGGTGCCGAGGGCAGCTCCGAAGATTCTAGCAAGGATAGGGGCAGAGTGAGAGGGGAGGGGGGAGGGGGCGTCATTAGGAGAGATTACCCAGTGATTAAGCAGAAGTACAGGATATGAAGCACCCAGCGGTAGCGCTGGAAAATGCTTGGATGTTTTGGCTCTTCGGCGTCCACGGATCCCGCGCTGGCCTTTTCTCCTGACGATTCGAGGGGCGCCTTGGGGGGTATATGTACGGCATTGGGGGATGGGGCGACGGAGTGTGTGGGGAGGATGGATGTGTTGTTGACGCTGGTCTCCTCGATGGGGGCCTGGCGCCCGCTGTTCCCCACTTCCATGTCGTCGATGGTGTGCTCTGATCCGGCCTGGGGCGTTCCTCCCTCCGTGCTTGAGGGATATCGAGGGAGCTCGTCGTGTGTGGGGGGGGGATGTGAGGTCATTGGAGGGGATGACGACGCTTATAGGGTGGGAGGCAGTAGCAGCAGGAAGGAAGCTGGATGGGGAGGGCGGGATGGAGAGGGCGAGGGCGTGCAAAGGAGGAGGGAAGAAAGAGAAAAGTAGGTTCGGGTTGAGCGGTTGCCTGCTAACAAATAAATAAGTAAATAGAGGAAACAAATAAATAAAAAACAAAGTTTTCAGAAACTCTAATGAAGCTGAGAATGCTTTCAAGCAGCAAAGCAATCGAGGCCGGCTGCTCTCGGAATGCACAGCTCCACACCTAATGCCAAACAAAAACCGCGAATGTGTCGGTTGGATGGGCAGTGCCATATCCAGCATTCAGACGAGAATTCCACGGGTGTTTGTGGTGAAAGCATGGAAATCGAGGCCGGCCATTTGACTGACAGCCCAATCCAACCACCGCCAGCGGAACCACTCACTCAAACCTGTGTAACGTCATTCCTACGGCCCACCCAAACCCAGAAACTTAAACTCAGAAGATCCCTCCTGCCTTCCCAGTCACCGACTCCCCCTCCCATGCCTCCGGGCCTAGAAGGCCTCGTGGGCCTCGCCCAGGCCGGGCCCGGTGACTGCTGCCCCCCCCCCCCTCCTCCCGGCAAGCGCCGGCCCTAGGCGCATGCGGGCGATTGCAGTGCGGCCGGGGCGAGGTGCGCAGCCATGGCGGCGCCCGCGCACAGAGGACGAGCCACTCGCCCCTCGCTAACCTAATTCTCCCACGCTCGCCACGGCTCCCCCCAAGCGAATTTTCCCGACAAAGGTCCCCCTCTATCCTCTTTTAGAGCCGTGCTCGTTCTCCCCTCTCTAAGCGTAGCGCTTAGCTCAGCCCTGACTTTTCTCGGCGAACCGCCAGCCCTTGCGCAGCCTCCCCCGCTCCGAATCCCTAGTGGATCACATGCTCTGAGGGGAAAGAGGCGCCTCTCCGCTCCATAAAAAAAAGGGCAAAGCTAATTGCCATGGCCCCTCATTGTGTGTATATTTTTTTCCGCACATGGATTGCCACCCTGGGCGAAAGCTTCGGCAAACATTAGGCTTTATTTGTGCCGGCTGCGGGCTCACAGCCCCATACAGATATACTTGGTGTGGAGATATTCCGCGATCCCGTACTTCGATCCTGTTCAAGCAGCGAGCATGCAGCGTTAGCGGCCCAGCTCTGCGGGGTGGCACAAGGCAATCCTTACCTTCTCGGCCGAAGCCGGACTCCTTGACCTAAAATATTCATGCAACATTAGCCATGACATCGCCAGAGCACAGGCTGCGGCCCGAAACTTACCCCTCCGAACGGCGCATAAACGCTGCTCACCAGCCCCGTGTTCACCCCCACCATCCCGACCTGCAGTCGCTCCGCGACCCGCCACGCGCGCCCCAAATCCCGCGTGTAGAAGTAGCCCGCCAGGCCCACCGACGAGTCGTTGGCCAGCGACACCACCTCCTCCTCCTTCTCGAACCGGTAGAGCCCCGCCACCGGCCCAAACGTCTCCTCGCGCGTCACCGCCATCTCGCCCCGCATCCCACTCAGCACCGTCGGCTCGAAAAAGTTGGTGTCGCCAATGCGGCCCCCGCCCACAAGGACCTCGGCCCCGTGCTTGACCGCATCCTCCACATGCCGCTGGACCTTCTCGACCGCCGCGCGGTGGATGAGCGGCCCATGCGTGGCCCGCTCGTCGAACCCGTCCCCGGGGATGAACTGCGAGACGCGCTCCGCCAGCCGGGAGGCAAAGTCGGCATAGATCCCGGACTGGACGTAGATGCGGTTGGCACACACGCAGGTCTGCCCGCTGCCGCGGAACTTGCTCGCGATCGCGCCATCCACCGCCGCATCCAGGTCGGCGTCGTCAAAGACGATGAAGGGCGCATTCCCCCCAAGCTCCATGGAGAGCTTCTTTAGGGTGTCCGCGGATTGACGCATGAGAATCTTCCCAACGCGAGTCTACGTCATGCGAGGCGGAGGTTAGCGGGGCCGCGCGCGGGCAATCTTCACTCATACTTACCGAGCCAGTGAAGGAGATCTTCTTCACTACGGGGCTGGCGGCCAACGCTTCGCCAAACTCCTGCACGTGCTTGTGCGTGGTAACCACGTTGAACACCCCGGGGGGAATGCCTGCGCGAGCGGCTAACTCAGCCATAGCAAGCGCGGAGAAGGGGGTTTCGGCCGCAGGCTTGACAACGACAGGGCATCCTAGACCAAAACGCTCCAGCATCAGGTGGAAGACATGGCGCCCCTATTGCTGGGGCGGGGGTGTATTGTTACCTGCGGCTAAAGCGGCTCCCACCTTTCGGGTTATCATGGCGTTGGGGAAGTTCCATGGCGTAATGACCCCTACCACGCCGACTGGCTGCTTGACCACCACAAATCGCTGCGATTTGTTCGGCGACGGAATCACGTCCCCGTAGGTGCGAACCGCCTCCTCTGCAAACCACTCAATAAAGCTCGCCCCATATCCAATCTCTCCTTTTGCCTCCCTCAAAGGCTACAAAAGATCGAAATGATTGTGTTCATGTCGGCCCAAGCATAGCAAAAATGAAACAATGCAAACCTTTCCATTCTCCCAAGTCAGAATAGTGGCCAAATCGTCGGCATTCTGCTGCATGAGATCGAACCATTGTTTCAACACGTCGTGCCGTCTTTTGGCGCTCTCTCCCGCCCAAGCTTCAAATGCACTGTCGGCAGCCGCAATGGCATTGCGAAGATCTTGAACCGTCATCTCGGGAACACGTCCAATTTCATCGCCCGTTGAAGGATCTTCCATGCGAGAGGAGTCCATTAATTCTTTCCGAAACCTGCATATATCAAATAATATACTTGCCGGTGACCGCAAACGTTTCTCCGGATATGGCCTTGACCCACTCATTATTAATAAATGCCACATTGTGTCGCATTAGAGCCGAATCTCTGAGCTGTTTAAGAATTATGGAGGGATCGACAATGTCAGACATGGTCCGAGATTTTGCTTGATATATATCGCGTTTCCCTGGCTACTCTACCTTTGGAGGACGCATACCTGCACTCGTAGCACCACTTGAGAAGCTCCTCTCACCAGAGGCGATTCGAGAGGCAGTTGACATGGTAATAGTACGGCGCGAAATATCACGTAAACTACTTAACGAGAGCGCGTTGAGTCGAGACAACATTATGCTCAAAGTTCAATAATGGTTCAAGAAAGAGAGATGTGGGGAAGGGGAAATACAAGCCACTTCGCCATGGACATTCTGCCGTTCGATAACTTTCCTAATCGAGTCAGAGTTGTTCGCCCAGATGTTCTTATTAAAAATGCCATACCCTATCCTTGTTTTCTCAATTTTGCCGCATCTTCTAAAGGATGGATAAACATGAATGTTCGAGGAGCAGTTCATCTCAAAATGGCCCCGTCAGTGACACTCATTTCTCCTCGTCCAATCCTAATCTATCGCACAATGCATCGGCCAACCGCCCGAAACAGTTTTATCGTATGGGGTGGAAGCTCTACTTCAAAATGTATGGGCTCGACTGGGTGATCCTCATAATCACCGGGGCCCTCGGTATTGGTATTTTTCGACTCCGGGTCGTTCCAAAGCATCTCTTTCCCGTCTACCAGAAAGACGGTTTTGTAGCCGACTCTAGTATTGCCTATCCGACCGCCCCCGATTTGGTCCCGACATGGTTGAGCTCTTTGATTGCGGCGGTCTTTAGGTATTATATGATGGGCTCATTTCACCTCACATCTATCGCCAAGCTTATAATAAGCATGATGAACTAGTGTTATAGTCTATGCCCTGGCACAGATATGGCTCAAATCGCTGGAGGATTTTCATGCAGCCTTCCTTGGAACGCTTTACGCTCTTGGTAGCTATTGACACGTGGCTGCGTTTGTTCCCTCGCATTAACACCAGTATTCATTTCTCTGTCATCTCTTTATACTCTCTTGCAGCTTCTTCCTCGCTCTTTCAGGTTATCTGCAAATGGCTGATCGGAGGTCTTCGGCCAAAGTTTCTAGAGATTTGTAAGCCCAATGTCAGCGGGGTACAGGGGGCAGGTTTCGGTAATATATTCTACGGTAAATTTTCCACATAAGCTTCATCTTCCTGTTGTCCGAAGAGGTGTGGATCACACTCATTCACCAAATACACTACCTAGATGTATCTGTATGTACCGGTGATCCTGACTCGGTGAATGATGGCATATCGGTATGCTAGCGTGACTTGTATTAATGTCATAGGGGTTTCTAATCTTGGACCTTCAAAGTCATTTCCTAGCGGGCATTCCAATGCCGCATGGGCTGGTTTTCTTTTCCTCTTCTTCTACCTCAATGCGAAATTGAAGGTGTTGGGCTCAAATCGCCGCGTCCACTACTGGAAACTGATCGTGGTCTCTCTTCCACTTCTCGCTGCTTCTCTTATTAGTCTATCTCGTCTACTAGACTTTAGTCATCATTGGTATGACATTTTGACGGGAGCAATCATAGGCTCCTTCTTCGCTATATTGGCCTACAGGTAATCTTGCTACTAAAATCATGGTGACCGGCGGATTCGCATTTCAGACTTATATTTTTCACGTTTAGGATGCAATATGCTTCAATTTGGGTAACTATTTCAATACATCAAGTCAAATAGGAGCTTTCTTTTCATATCCCAATACTAGGATGCAAGGTTCAACCATATCCCGCTCCGTACCAACGAATCTGTCGACTATGACTATTTCGAATCCCTTTCCACCAGGCCGAACAACACAGTGAATGAAACCGAACTTGGAAATCACCTTGCGGAGCGCAAAAAGATCAACTTGGGCTACCCTCATCAGCTTGAGGGGAGATTCAGGAATTACTACGTTAGCGATTAAAAATCTATTTGGAATATTTCCTGTAAGCTGGTGCTTTCCTATTTAGGAAGTCTCTTTCAAAAACAGTAATTATATCGATTAACTCATTGCCAAGTCTTTTCAGATTTTTTCTTGTCCCTCTTCCTATTGCCAGTTCATTCTCACTCCACCATTCCCACTTCACTTCTTTTCTCCTCGCTTCTTGGCTCCTAAATACAGATACATATACACACATAAATATATATAAGCGCAACCATGGTCAAGATTAAAACTGATAATAAGAAAGAAATGGATGCCGAGGCTTTTATTCTAGGCGATGTCGTTCCTTCAGCCCCGCCGGCGAATCTGATGAATCTCCAACAGCCTCCTTCCTATGAGGAGGCTACTCAAGGGAGGGCCCCTGAATGGTTCGCGCCATCTAAGTAAGTCCTATGATGCATTCTTGAATGTTAGTTTAAAGGTTAATGGTGCTCTGTACTTTCAGTGAAAAGGCATTACCATCGACCTCCGCGAATTCACTATATGAAGTCAAAAAGCACTCACCCACCGACATTGAGATCAATTCACGGAATTTTCGAAACATTAGCATAGTTGCAAATAAATTTTGGGTAAATAAACTATTAGAGACCAGTGTTCTTCGACCCTAATACATCAATGGTTCTATCCTTGTAAGGCGAAGGTTCATATGCGTCCCTCGCCGTCGTCTACCGATCCCTATCTACGTGTCACTGCTCAGGCTAAAAGTTCGATCAATCTCGCTCGTATTTATTTGGATATAGAAACGAGCTCAAATGATATTTGTGTTAAATTACGAGGAGAATACACTCTTTGCGGCGTATCCCTGGATATAGTAATCCCTCAAGGGATATTTGTGCCTGCGGAATTCTCAGTTTCAACAAACATGGCAGAGATTACAATGGAAGATATGCAGAATACTCTCATGAAGCGGATCGAACTAACCACAAAACATGCTCCTATCCACTGCAAGGTAAAGGGTGGATTTACACTGCTGGCCTACATAGCCAAATCTGACCTGGCCTCCTCAATAGCGTCTTCGTGCGGATGAAATTTCGTTAAAAACCTCCAATGCTAGCATCGAGGGAGACTATGAGGCAACGCAGTATCTTCGTGCCCGCACCTCCAATGCTAAGATCCGGGGTAGATATATCTCCAAATCGGACGCAGTGCATCTTGAAACGAGCAACGCCAGTTTGAAGGCGACCGTTGCGGGCAAAAATGTAGAACTTAAGACCAGCAACGCCGAGCTGGATGTGGCTGCCCAAGTAAATTCACGGTTCGAGGCAAAAACATGCAATGCTTCTTTGAAGGCCCTCGTCTCTGTTCCGGAGAATCAGTATGTGAATCTGAAAGTGCAGACGAGTTGCGCTGCTGCCCATGTCGATGTGGTAGGGTCATTTCTTATGGAAGCATTTTCTCCTTGCAATGTTCACTCTTCATTTCTCTTTATCATAGTCCCGTGAGTTCTTGGGGAAATTCAAGGTGAAGACCTCGAATGGAGAGGTGTTCATCCATGACCTTAGTAGAGTCACGAATCCTCCCGAGATAATGTTCGATACCAAGACCTCCACCAAGGTTGAAGGCACTAGAGGAGGCCTCGAACACGCATCATCATTGGAAGTGAAGACTAATTGCGCAAACGCTACAGTTAACTTTGTTTGATCCTATTAATCACCAGCCTACACGTTTTCTTTCTCTTCGATTGTAATAGTAGAGTTATCGTTAGTCTTTTACAGGATGTAAATGTATTTGGTTTTAGTTTTTATTAATATGGGAGCGATGATATGGCCCACTGCCTTATTATTGTCCATGGTTATGAAAGTTCTCTGTTCCATTTGATCATTTTAGCTGCAACGAATGAAGTCTCTAGTCGAAGTGATTCAAAATTTCAATGCCGAAAAATGTTGGGTCAAATATTTGGACTCGGTTTAAATAGTGGCCAATACAAATTCCCACCATTAAACATATCGTGCAGTCCTATGCATCCAGGAGCCCCTATCTTGCCCCATTTAGCTCACTCTAGAACTTGCGTATGCTGATTTCTTTTACTTCGCATACTGAGCTCCTTTACAGTGCTCAACAATGTGACTTGAGTGACCTCGAATGCTTTGTATGACGGCGTTGTAACCTGGTACTAATCTTAGACCATCAATTTTGGGGCAAGTTATCTCAGTGGCTTGGCCGCCTATAACTTCGAGCCGTAGGTTTGTTTTGATATCTAAGACGCGGAAAATCAATCCAATTCTTTTCATTACCCTGAGAATTGTTAAAACATAATGCTCAAGTGCGTCATTCCTCGATTATCCAAGCCCGTACTTGGTGTTGCGGTAAGTAAAATCACAATTAATCAACGGATTTATCAATACCTGGCGCTCGGTGTATTGGTTTTGGGTCCAATATATAGCTCTATTCATTTGGGTTTGTTTATAATTGATTGACATTTAGCCTGTCCTCCGCACCTTCTCTACCACCAAACGTGTACTATCGTCTGATTCCCAGGCCAGTGGGGAGAAATTGAAGATTACGTTACACGATGAGTCCTTCGAGACCTTCAAATGCGAAAAGCCGGCTCTAGACGTTGAGGTTACTCGTGACCAGCTCATTGATATGTACACAAAGATGGTGGAGGTGCGCCGAATGGAGATGACTGCCGATGCTCTGTACAAGGGCAAAATGATCAGAGGTTTCTGCCATTTATGCACCGGACAAGTAAGTTGTTTTTTTTTTCCTTTCCTCTTTTTGTTTTCCTTCAATACCTACCAATCGGGACTCCTTCTGTTTATAGGAAGCTGTTGCAGTTGGTATGGAGGCCGCCATAACCCCTGAGGATCATGTCATCACTGCTTACCGTTGTCATGGGTTCACTTACGTCCGTGGCCAAAGCATCACCGCCATTCTTGGCGAACTCCTCGGCCGTGAAGTGGGCTGCTCTAAAGGCAAAGGAGGCTCTATGCATATGTTTGCCAAAAATTTCTACGGTGGAAACGGTATCGTGGGTGCGCAGGTTTGTACTGGTGTTGTCCGCTATTAGTGTACTGTACTTCGATCTAATACTATGCTCACGTTTAGGTTCCAGTGGGCGCAGGAGTCGCCTTTGCTCAGCAATATCTAGGGCGCAAAAATGTGACATTCGCATTGTATGGAGATGGTGCCGCTAACCAAGGTCAAGTATTTGAGGCTTTCAACATGGCAAAACTGTGGAATCTGCCCTCAGTTTTCGTCTGTGAAAACAATCGGTATGGTATGGGTACATCTGCCGCCCGTTCCTCAGCAAATACCAAATACTTCACACGCGGTGACTACATCCCGGGTCTCCAGGTTAACGGAATGGACGTTCTAGCCGTCTATCAAGCATGCAAATACGCGAAGGAGTGGACGGAGTCAGACAAAGGTCCGTTGGTGATGGAGATGGTCACCTACCGCTATGGGTAAGTTTTTGTTCTCTAGAGATTTCTTTGGACCACTCTCGAATACCAGTATTTCTCCTCAAAAAACAGTGGCCACAGTATGTCGGATCCAGGCACCACCTATCGCTCACGCCGTGAGATTGAGCACATGCGCTCCACAAGTGACCCCATCACCGGATTGAAGCAGCGCATCTTTGAGCTTGGATTGGCCACCGAGGCGGATCTCAAGGCTATCGACAAAGAGGCCCGCCGGGTCGTCGACGAAGCGGCCGAAGTCGCCAAGAAGTCCCCCGAGCCCGACGTTTCAGAATTATTCACCCAAGTGTATGCCGCCGGATCCGAGCCTCCATTCCTCCGCGGCCGAGAGCCCGAGGAGATCCATCGCTTTTGAAAATCTATTTTATAGACTGCAGCTTGAAGGATGCCTTCTATAACAATAAATTTTCATTTACTTTCTTCCCAGCCTTAGAGTTTAGAAAACCGCATTCATTTTCTTTATTAAAATAAATTTTCTAAGTATTGTCACTTTTAAAAATCGAAGAAATGCCATGTGTTTTACTGTCATCAAAAAGGGAAATGAGGGGGGGAGATGTTATGTGTATCATATTTACAGAGAATATATAAAAATATGTAAAAATGGCAAGTATTTTTAGACTCAAAACAGAAAACTACAGCTAATGCGTTTTGCTTATAAGGCGGAGGAATAGCGCCTGTATCTTCTTCCTCGCATTGTCTGGACCTCGGGCGAGTTCCGGCAGGTTTCCTCCACCTTGAAGTGCCGCTTCATAGCGTCCGTTCTTGAAAACGATTTTTTGCAGCTAGGGCAGGTGTATGGCTTATCGCCGGTGTGTACACGTACGTGGCGCTGGAGATCGTGTTTGCGGGTAAATGCACGCGGGCACATGGGGCATGAAAAGGGGCGGGTTGCTTCATGGGTCCGCATATGGGCGCGAAGGTTGTGGAAGCGGGTGAATGTCTTGCCACAATTGGGCATAGGGCAGCGAACCCCTGAAGTAGACGCGGCCCGCGATCTTCGGCTGTTGTAGTCAGGCGAGAGGTTTGACGGGAGATTGGCGGACATGTCAGCCGAGAGGTCCACGCTGTGGCGCATGCGCTGCATTGGATGCGGCACGCTTTCCTCGATGAGGTGAGGAGCCATACTGAATAAGGCCTCTTGACTAGTAGAAGGCGCCATGCTTAACTCATGGAGCGGCACAGGAGAAGAGGACTCGGGCTGCTTTGGGTGAGAGGTAGGAATGTTTAGGAGGGGCTGCGACGAAGGGGCGGGGGGTTGCATCTCCGTGGGGACGAGCGAACCGAGATCCTCGTAGAAAGGAGAGATGTCGAAGGAGAGGAGGCTCTTTTGGTCCGTTGGAGGAATCGAGGTGGGGAATACTGCGGGGGGCATTGCAGAGAAGAGGCCGGGGGACACGGGGTTAGATTCCAGGAGAAATGTTTCGCTAAACGGTGACCACGAGAGATCTGGAATACCCTCTGTAGTAGAGGCCGAGGGGGAGTCTGATATAGCCGGAGAGGCGCTTTGTCCAAATGGATCGGTAAATTCAACGGTAGTCTCAAGCTCGGGGCAAAGCTTGAATATTTCGGTAAGGGGTGCATCGGGAGCAAAGAGCGGGAGGGCAGAGAGCATCTCGGGGGTAAAGGTTGAACCAGACATTATTGAGCTATTACTAAGAGGAAGGGCGCTAAAAGGAGTTGGGAGCAGGTAATCTTTGTGGATAATTATAGTTTTTTTTAAAGGCAAGAAGGGCTTGATTTTTTTTTTTAAAAAAAAAACTATGAAAGAACGGAAGGAGGAGGGGAAATGCGAAAGGTTAAGATATCAAAGATAGAGGGTTTATATAAAGGAACATGTCCCTGATTTTCCGATGGCTCGGTACCTTAAACATATGTTTGACCGCTTCTACTTGAACGGAACTAATCCAGTTGAGCGAATTTCAGACAAGTCGAGGACCACAAAACCGAGCCATTCTACTTAGGTCACCGAATGAAACCAGTGTGCAATCATTCGCTCCATCTGGGGTTTGATTCAGGCACACCTGAATTTATTCTAAAGTCCTTTCGGTTAATCTTAAAACGATTGCGAGCTCTTAATTGAGCTATAAGTCGTAGTTTTAACAGCGTTGTCGATTCTTGCAATCCAAGATCTTCTCTCCTCCCTCCCTCCATCGTTGCTTGGCAAAGAGGACTATAGAGGTTGGCATATCCAACTGAAAATATCGACAAAATTCAAGCAAGCCAAGTCATTTGGTTTTAGCTAAGGCAAAATAAGCAATCCTCAATTTTTGATAGCGCAAATGAGAAACAAAAGTAATTTTAACGTTAACATGGATAAGATTAATTAGGATTAAGAACCTATTAAGTGCTTAGGATTACAAATAGGGAAATCCAGGAGAAGGAGTGTTAAGAGCTATCTGTTGTTCTATAGTCTCTTGCACGGAGGACGGTGTGTGGAGAGACTTAACTGAATGTCCGACCGAACGCCAAGTCGATTAGTAGAGACAAACATTGCACGGCTACTCGTTGTGTTTATTGACTCAAAATTAATTTTTCACCAGTTTTTCTCTTACCGTTATGGAAAGCGCACTGAGGATGATTGGTTTCCACGTGTTCTCGAGCTGACCAGGCCGTTGCTCACGAGACAGGGGCAATCGAGAGATTTTCTCCTGATTATCAGCTTGTTAAGATTGGAACGCAAGAGGAAGGAGTGTGAGAAAAAAATGCGCTTTGGTGGAGGCTTTGTGTGCTTTGCAGAGTTAAGAGTGATTTATCTTAGAGATTACCCCCTTTGGAAGGGTCCAGAGAGTGTCTAAGACCTCTCGCATCGGGGGGGGGGACATCCTTTGCTTCCTTCTGGCCTTCTTCGGGTTAATGTTTGATAATGCCGGTGGAGCTCTCTATTTGTTCCGTGGAGGATCATCCCTGAATTCCCACCCCTCGGTTAATTTTACACATTAACTGCAGTTAACAAGAGCACAGTAACGACGGAGATTCTTATTATGGTGTGAAGGCGCTGACAGCATTTGTCAGCCGTGGATCTAGAAGGGACGAGTACCCTTACAATCCCTGTCCAAAATGATAACTCCAGACTCCCTGTCCCTGCTGACGTTTTTTGGGCTCACTGTACCTTCGGTTGCAATATTTACCTGGCCTCTCAATATACTGTATTTTTCTAATGTCCCTATCACAACACTCGGGCCAAATATCATTCCACCCCTAGCACACGAGTAAATCCTCGATATACTGTCTCTTTGGCCACAAGCGCATGATAGGATCATATCATGAGAAATACCACATTGTATCGTGGGAATAAGGGCCAATAAATTTTTATTAGCATGGGCTGCAGAAATTCCCCTATGGACCATATTCGCTAACATTGGGACGCCACTCTGGCCTATCTACAGACATATCTCGCCGAGAAAGAATTCTTGGGATATTTCGGCGTCTTTTTGCCACCAGGATAAATAGAAATTTTAAGAACACGCCTTTACAATGCACTAGAGTTGAAATTATAATTCAATAAGCCCAGAATGCCAGTAGCTCAAGACGCGTTTACAACTGTGAAAATTGCCCCCCCTTCACCCAATGTCAAACAAGCTGCCCCCTTATCTGTTCATTTGGACACGTCAAAAGTGCGGGAGAAGGAAGACTTGACAAAGGTTGAAGCATTGCAACGTGCCACAAACTATCTCGCTGCCGCAATGATATTCCTTCAAAACAACTACTTGCTCGAGCGCCCCTTAAAAAAGGACGATATTAAGCAGAGGCTTTTGGGTCATTGGGGTAAGTCAAGCAACATGGTCATAAATGGGAATGTCATAGTGGGGAGAAATCATTTATATTGGTCCATTAGGAACTTGCCCTGGCATCAACCTAATATACGCTCACTGTAACCACCTTATCAAAAAATATAATGTGGATATGTTTCTGGTGACAGGTATCTACCGAAGCAGCATGCTTTTATAATTATCTATTTCGAGCACTTGTCATAATTTCACCTCTTTCTTTATTGCGCTAGGACCTGGTCATGGCGCTCCTGCTAACTTAGCCAACCTCTACCTAGAGGGTAGTCTTTCTAAGTTTTATCCCCAGTATAGTTTTGGAGCAGAAGGACTCGGGAATTTAGTTAAATACTTCTCGTGGCCTGGAGGATTTCCAAGGTAACTGAAGAATTTGTCAAAAGGCTCTAGGACAATTGCTTAGGATGGATTTGACGTGAAATTCTCATGATCTACACGTGTCTTAGCCATACCAATTCGGAAGTCCCAGGGCAAATTCATGAGGGGGGTGAATTGGGTTATGCGCTTGCAGTGAGTTTTGGTGCTGTGATGGATAATCCCGACCTTATTGTCACATGTATTGTTGGGGGTAATATCCATATTATCCGCTTTGATTATTGATGATTTCAAACATTCATTATGTCCATTTTTTAAGACGGAGAAGCCGAAACCGGACCCACCGCCACGGCATGGCACAGTTATAAGTTTATAGATCCGAGAGAATCTGGAGCGGTCCTCCCTATTCTCCATCTTAATGGCTTCAAAATCTCTGAATCGACCATATTCGGGTGTATGGATGACGACGAATTGGTCGCCCTCTTTTCTGGTTACGGTTATAGTGTACGAATCGTGGAGGACTTAGATGATATTAACGTGGACATGTGGGCATCTCTCGAATGGGCATATAATGAGATTCGTCGAATCCAAAAGGCAGCTCGCGAGGATAATCAGCCAATTTTGAAGCCTAGGTGGCCGATGTTAATACTCAAAACGCCTAAAGGGTGGACAGGACCCAAAGAACTTGATGGAAAACAGATTGAAGGGACTTTTCGTGCTCACCAGGTTCCGTTACCCAAGCCTAATCAAGATGAGGGGCAATTGAAGCTATTGCAGGAATGGCTCGAGGGGTATCAAATAAAGGAGCTCTTCAACATGGACGACTATACACCTAAAAAAATTCTGCTCGATGCTTTTCCTGCGAACCCAGAACTTCGTATGGGCCAACGAAAAGAAACCTATGCCGGCTACAGACCATTGGACCTAGCAGAGTGGAAGGAGTTCTCCACTACGGACGAGTTAGCTAGTTGCATGCTCCAGACTGGCAAATATCTTGCAGACGTGATTAAACGGTAATAACCTACTTAGTAAGAACTCAAATAAGATAGGATAATCGCCCGATTTATTTTCTCTCTCTCAGAAACCAAACGCGATTCCGTGTCTTTTCCCCAGATGAGGCCGAGTCCAACAAATTAAATGATATTTTCAATGTAACCGGGCGCAATTTTCAATGGGATCCAGAGACTGCAAATAGAGGAGGACGAGTTCTAGAGGTTCTCTCTGAACACTGTTGCCAGGGTAGGCTAATTTTAACATTATCCCATTTTAAGATCATGGCTAATTTATTTGTATTCATAGGCTGGCTGCAGGGATATACGCTAACAGGAAGAGTTGGAATCTTTCCAAGCTATGAGTCTTTCTTAGGAATTATAGCTAGTATGATGATTCAATATGCCAAGTTTATCAAACTTGCTTCAGAGACCAAGGTATATTACATTTTCAGATGGTATATGAACGAGCAGGCTTTTTTTGTTCGATAGCTCAATCTGTTTTCAAATAATATAGTGGCGCCAACCAGTCGCAAGTATAAACTTACTTCAAACCTCCACATTATGGCGCCAAGAGCATAATGGGTTCTCACACCAGGCGCCATCGCTTCTCAATGTCTTGATTAACATGAAGATGAATATAGTGCGAGTTTATTTTCCACCGGTAAGCAAACGATGCTAGACCCCAATTTTACTTGTATTGACTTAGAAAATTTGTTAGGATGCAAACTGTTTTACTTGCACAATCAGTCATTGCCTACGCTCCAAGAATTATATCAACCTTCTTGTAGGCAGTAAAAACCCTACTTGGACTTGGTTGCGACCAGATGAGGCTGAAAAGCACTGCATCGCAGGGGCAAGTGTATGGAAATTCTGCTCAGTAGACGAAGGGAGGGATCCGGATGTCATATTAGTTGGATGTGGAGTGGAAACTACCAGCGAGGTGATAGCAGCTGCTTCAATGCTTCGCAAAGATGTTCCAAATTTACGTGTGCGTGTTGTTAATGTAACTGGTGAGTTGATGTCGCATGGCGTTTTTCATACTCTTATTCACCTATATATTTTGCCAATGCAGATCTCATGATACTTGCAAAGGAAGGTGGACACCCGCATGCACTTTCTTCTGAAGCTTTCTGCGCACTCTTTACAGACGACAAACCTATAGTATTCAATTTCCATGGATATCCTTCGGCCATCAAACAATTAGTTTTCGATCGCCCAGGGGTGCAAGAGCGATTGGTGGTGGTGAGTTTTGCAAGTCTTCTCAAGATAGAGTTGCTAGATCTTGTCTAATTCATTATCGATAGCACGGTTACGAAGAGGAAGGGTCGACTACTACACCCTTCAAGATGCTCGTTGCCAATAGTGCTTCACGGTATCACATCTGCATAGACGCTATTCGCAAGGTTATGGTGACACATCCAGATATTGCTCTAGAAGGGCACACTCTTATCACCGGATACCAGCATGCTATTCGTAAACATGACGAATACATTCGACGGTATGGTAAAGACCCGGAGTACCTCTCCCAGAAACCTAGATTTGAATGAAAATTTAGCCTATATGTCAAAAGGCAATTTGCATCCTTGTCATAGTATTGCATGTAACGAAAATTCGTAACTTTATATACAAAAAAAAAAACTCCATTATCATTAATGATGGTATCAATAAAATACATCATTTTTGTAATAGTTTGTGATCACATTGCGAGAATTATTGGTTGCATTTTCGAAAATTTCGCCATTTTAGCTCTGGTTCATCCATCTTCGGAAGTGTGCGTAGATCGAACAAATGCCGCATCGTAGGCCGGCCGTGCGGGCAATTCCAAGGCTGGTCAATCTCACCCATATGCCCAACAATCTTGCAAAAATGAGTTCATTAACATACAAAAAGAATACCATGAAGCATATAAACGCACCTTTTTCATCTCCCGTAGACTCAAAGCGTCTCCAATCATAACTGATTTTCGGCATGCACGAGACGCAAAGGCTGCTCTCAACTTGGAAGGTCGTACCATATGTCGAGAAGGGTGTTCATTAAGTAGCCAGATAAGCTCTTCCAAGTCTAAATACGATAAACAC
The DNA here is from genome assembly GCF_041956535.1 of Calcarisporiella thermophila. NCBI lineage: Eukaryota > Fungi > Calcarisporiellomycota > Calcarisporiellomycetes > Calcarisporiellales > Calcarisporiellaceae > Calcarisporiella > Calcarisporiella thermophila. Next base: position 224,576 of record NW_027192204.1, read on the forward strand.
GTTAAATAATCAAATGAAGTAGAGCATTTATATATATTAACCTTCAACGCCGAATGTCATGGATTTGTTTACCGGGACGGATAGTAGCTGTAGTTTCCGAGTTGGTGGTGCATCATCATCTATTATTATCTCAAAACCATTTTTACGCAAAATATCCAAATTATCCATGGCAATGAGCTCTTGCTCTGCAGTTAGCTCTAAAACGCGCTTTCGGATTAATTTTTGCGATTTGATCACTGAATTCTCTTGCAGTAGTTCGAAATTGTATTTCTCGTCAGAAGCATGTTGATCAATGATATATAAGTCACCATCATATTGACAGCCGGATTGCGGCTTACCGCTCAATTGCGATGTGTTAAGCCGAGTGATGATAAATCCATAGTTGAATTGCCCAATAACAGTCATAGATGAAAAGTCACTTTTGGTGAGCACTCTGTTTAGCTCATTTTCCGCGACGTCTTGAGATGCATTTAGCCCTGCTGCAATAGGCTTTTGGCTTAATGCTCCATGGCTCTTCTGGTTAAAATTCAAATACTTTTGCCGTTGCAACTGTTCAAAGTGTTTACGAGTTGAGTCAATATCAAAAACTAGCGTACTTGGGGTTTGCCCATCCTCATGGTTACGCAAGTTTTCTAGCGAGGGTGTTGCAACATCTCGAGGTATTGTACTCAAAGTATCAACCGTTTCGGCTTCTATTTCACTATTTGCATCCCGAATTGTAGAAGCGAATTTATGATTCACTTCTTCAGGTGATTTAGTCATTCGAGCAGTTTGTGTTGTAACCCATTGCTGAAGTGTAGGCTGAAGTGTAGTCGATGTTTCAATGGAGGATTTGTTGTTTAAATTTGCTTCCACCTTACTAACTTGCTCTTCAAAAGCAAAGGCTCTCTGCAAGTGGTTCACATTAGATGTACTCATTGAAAGCGAAGCAGGGGAAGCAGAGGGTAAATATATCGATGTCTTCGAAGGGCAGGATTCACCGTTTCTCTCCTCAACTTTTTCATTTACAGCAATATCGCTCGAAGTTTCCTCATCGATAACCACACTGCCCTTATTTGGAGAGCCTGAGTAAATAGAGGGATCGGTGGCTGATATTATGGGAGTCACCTGTGAAGCGAGAGGCGAAGTTCTTACTGTTTCCCCTTGCGTGGATGGGGAGCTATCATTGCGCCCAGGTTTTTGCACATTACTAGAGATAGGAGGAGATACATTCTCACTGAATTCCAAGGGGGGGATTTGAACAGCAAAAGTGCGACGAAAAGGCTCAAAGAGCGATGTCAGTTGTTCTCGAATTTTCTCCATTGCAGTCTGCTCGTTGTGTAGTAAGACCACACGCTTATCAGGGGTCACATTGATATCATAACACCCTAGAAAAAAAACTATTAATATAAATTGGATAGTATCAAAAGATCGTACATACAAGTTGGCATCTGAAAATCTGCAATAACAAATGGGTATTGACTATTATTAAAACTGCGATAAACTTCATTAAGAAGTTTTACGATCTAATATTTAGTAAATTAAATTGGAGAATTAAACTGGTCATAAATGTCAAGGAAACTTTTACTTTGGGTAATGTACAGGGTCTTCCATTGACGAAATAATACTGTCTATCGGCACTGCTTCTTCCACACGCTTGAAGAGGCTTCGAAACAAGCCCAACTACTCGTATTGAATAATTGCTTGAATAGAAAATATAGAAGATATAAAAGATATATATGGCTAGATGTGTGGATCTGTTAGAATTAATCAACTTACTTATATTCTGCATCTTCAAGTTTTCTGGTTTCTTCCCTAGTTTCTGCAGTTCTACTAGAACAGGGAATATTTATTTCAACGTCTAGCTCTGTTAAGCTTTGTAGTTGTTTGGCACCAAATATATTCGCTACATTTTCACGGAGCAATTTGTTGCCATTTGTTGATATAATTTTGGATCTATCGTTGCTAATTACGTACACACGAATTAGAAGAGTTATCACACTATCGATGCTTCTAAATTATATAATTGTAACAAAATACTTCACCTCTTGCCGGAAATGGAAGAAGACTGTGTTGAACACATAAAGCGAACATTGCATGATATAAGAGCATAGGCTTGTATCAGATACACACTTTTACCGAATTCGCGCTTAATATTACGTTTGAATTCCCTATGTCGCACTGGTAATGATTCAAATATTCTTTTCAGCTGAATAGTTGTCCCTTGCTATTGGTATTAACAATTGGATCATTAAATAATGAAAAAATCTCTTTAGCAAAGAAATCCAATACTTCTCTCGCGACGGGTGACGATTCCACAAGTCGTCCAGAGGTATCGTATTCTAATCGTACCCCACAAGGCGCCTGCTTATTAGTGCAAGTTAAAACTGTAAGCTGCCCTAGAGCACAGAGAGAACTCAATGCTTCTCCTCGAAATCCAAATGTATTAATGTGTGCGAGATCTTCAAAGGAGGTTATCTTAGAAGTATGATGCTTAAGAGCTATAAAGCAAATTTTAGTACTTCTATAGTATATTATAAATATTAATAGATACCTAATGTTTCATAATCCTGAGGATCAATGCCAGAGCCATTATCAGAGACCTCAACGGAATCAATTCCATGCTCCTTGAATTTTATCTCTGCAATATGTTCGTTAGTTATGAAAAAAAAAAACGCGTCTCGCAAACGCTTACCTATGACAGTTGCACCCGCGTCTAAACTATTTTCCACAAGTTCCTTAACTGCAGTTGCGAGATCTAAAATAACCTGTCCAGAGCAAATGCGATGGACTGTTGAATTATCAATAGCCTTTATCCGTGCAGTCATGTATCAGACTAATTGACTATAAAGTCTATCGATAATTTTAAAAATTAATATCTTACTCTAGAAACTATTACTGCGCCTCATTCACAATATGACTATTACAATTACATAAAAAATAAGGTGATTACATTTGGTTTAATAGTTTTAAAAAATATCAATACATATTGTACAGTATCATATTCGGCCTTTTTACCTATAAAAAAATTATTGAGAGAAACGGAATAGTGAGAAGCTTTATTCTCGGGTTAAAATTAAAAATCAGAATAATGTATTCCGTAAAAAAATATACTTATGTACTATATGCCTAAAACATTTTTCTTTTGATTCAAGGTTTAAGAGAAAAGCAGGTCAGCAGCCATATCAACATTTCCACCAGTAACATCTAAAGCATTTATGGCTTCTTCACGTGAGACACCAAATTCCATTAATTTACGAATGCTTTCCTCTGGATATCTAGAAGTTGTAAGTGATGCTGCACCCTGCGCTTGAGTCGGTAAATTCGGCAGTGATGAAGAAGTAGCAGATGAGGAAGTAGTGGTAGATTCGGTTGTAATAGCTGGAGTTTTGCCAGACATTTCTTCACCCATCCACTCAGCTCGCGCCTCTTCAGGAAGTTCGTGTTCAGAAAGAAAAGGAATTTCCTCATCATTTATAACAAGAGCATTTCGCTTTAAGTCGATGCAAGCCTGATGCCTCTTTAGCATATCCAGGCCAAACAGAAGATCAACACCTTTACCCTGGAATAAAAAAATAAAAAATTACCAATTTTCCAATAAATAATGGGTGTGAGAATCAATATTTAAACATGCTGTATCACCTCCATGATTGTAAAAGCACATGCGAGATATTGGGACTTTCCAACACGAATATGGGCGCTGTGAACGCGGCCGAGAATTTTTGCAGTACCCACGCCCCGTGCAATCCCACTAAATCGTGTATCAACGAGCCTCATAATATTGCATTTCTCTGCACATTCGGGGCTCACTGTACACAGAAAATTAATATTTTTTAGACTGCTAAATTTTAATAGTCATACTCACTTATGGTCATTTGGGCACCAGAGTCTACAAAGGCCTTGACCGGGTGTCCATTTACTTGGCAATTGATATACAACATTGTTACCTAATTAATCAAATAAAAAATATATTAACTTATCTATAATATATATTCAAAAAAACAGAATACCTACTCGGCCAAAAAATTCTGGATTATATTCCATTGCGGTATTAAGATTCTCCATTATATTATTCATACGGATTTCCTCCTCTATCCGTCGTTGCATCTCAATACTGAATGGGTCATTGTCATTAAATGATTGGACCTCTTGTTCACGCTGTTGGCGTGCCATATTTTCAATTGTCTGTACAAATCTTTGTGGGTCGCGAAGTGCTGTTTGTGCTAATTCGGGATTAGTCTTTATAAAAGATAAAATTATTTTTTTTTAATTATCAATACAATGGATTGTGCCATATATCATCTTACTTGTGCTAAGTGCTGAAGTAGCCGAGGATTTCCTAATATATGGCGCCGTACCGCCTCATCAGCACCCGGATTTCTAATAAACAAAAAAACACTATAAGTATATTTACTAAAAAATATAATTAGCTGAGTATTACAACCTTGATTGTGAGTTATTGGTCTGCTGGCGTAATTTTAATAGAAGAATATCATCTTGCACAACTCCAACTTGTTGAAGTGTCACCTTTGCTTCATTGAGTTCGCGTCCATTGTGCAATATGATTTGATTTTCGGAGGAAACTCCAAACTATTATGAATGAGAATTATACACAATTCATTTATTAAGCATATATGCAAAGATGACTCACTTCTGCTTCAATAAGTGCTTTTATATTCTCAAGTTCCATACCGGAATCAACTTCCAGATTCCGGCAATCGCCATCTTCGGTTGCAATTGAGATTCGCATGTTGAATTATATATTGTAACTTATTAATTCAAATGAGGGATAAGGGTATTATATAAAAAGGACACGTCACCTTTTTGGCCACCAGATTATGCACAAAATAGAATCACATAAATTATTAAAATAAAAAATATACTGTACATGAAGGCAAAATAACGTAGTAGAAAAAAAGGCAAGTTTTATAAATGGGCTATTCAGGATCTGCGTGTTTTCTTTTGATTTTGATAGTAAATCCCTCTAAAGGATTTTTATTGGGAACTTGTTGATTTTGTGATGTTCTTCTCTGCTTGAAATTTGTCTTCAAAAAAGGATCCGTTTTGACACGAGTATTTACCGTGACTAATTCACTTAGCTGACTCACAGCTGCTTTCTTTTGAAGCATAGTTTGTTCAGCTATGCTTCCTAACTCCAGTTGATGCTCTTTACTTTCATTCCTTGTATTGGAGTCAAATAGACTTGACACAGCGGCTTCTCGTTTACGCTTATTAATTTTATCAAGCGCGTGATCTATTTTAGAAAAGAAGATTGAATAATCTCTATATGAAATATTTATTTAGCAAAAACATTCACCATGAAACTGTGTTGATTTGGCTTCTAGTTCATCTAGGGCAGTTTCTGGAAGAATTGGTATTGCGAGCGAGTTTTTCTGTTGAATTTTTTCCGCTTCCCGGTTTTTAGCTTGTATAATTTTTTTCTCCTCCTAGATATTATTAAAAGTGAATAATAAGGTAAATGAGAGCAAAATGAAGCTATAATTACACGGAATATCTTTCGTAAACGTTTTGAACACGTATATGGATCTGCCCAATCTCTCTCATTTGCTTTTTGCAGCCGAGATAAGAATGGTAGAGATTCCTTTGATTTCGCCTCATCATTAATAGAGTGTTCAAGACGATAGAATGCGTCTTCTTCCAATCTTTTAGATTCTTTCTCATCTATTTTTAAAAATGATTGAAATACGTGAGACATACAATGAATCCAACATACAAGAGTATAGATAGTATTACCTTTCAGCTCTATTGTCTCATTTTCAGCAGCACTCCACTCTTCATTTTTACGTCGAGCTCCGGATACAACCAAATACTCGGCATTTTTTGGATCAGTATGGATCTCGAACCAATTATCGCACAAGTGACATTTCATACGAAAACTAAGAATTGGTGTACTATAATAATTGCCAATCTTTTTCTTTTCAGCATTGTAACGCACTCCTAAACCCGAAAAAGAATTAAATTTTATGAGACTATAAATCTGACAGTATAAATGAATCTGATCTTACCTCGTCCAATATGATTTCCACATCCATTACACCAAATATTAAAAGGAAGTTCAAATCTATAATGAAGAGAAATTCATTAGCAGATGGCCAGAGCAACTATGGGTCTAAGGTATATATATAGGGGCTTAAAGTTTACCTAATAATCAGAATACCTTGATCAATTTTTCGTGCTCTTTCTCGTAGAGGATGTTGTCCAACATATTTGTTTAATGAACCCTAAGAAAAGTTAATGTTAACTACGGCGATTCTGAAAATTAAGATAAATTTCACGTACTTTGTGATCCCAATCAGGAGGTATATACTTGTTTGTTGCACGTCTTTCTGCCATGGTCTTATTTTTGGATAATATTGAAGCAAGTTTAGGTTAAGTTACAACTTGACGGTTGAATTTGAATAATTTATCATTTAAAATATAATCAATTAAAATTGAAATAATATTCAAAAATTTCATAAATTCAAAAATTCTCAAAAAAATATTTTCGATAAAATTTTCAAATATTTTTCTTTGAATTATTATTCAACGAAAATTCATAAATTTCATTTAACACTTCTCGCAAATTATCTTGGTGGCATTATATTTCGAATTTGTAATTTCGCGATTTTCTTGAATATTTTGAATGAATTACTGGAAAGAACTCAATATTAATCCGCAACTCCAAGCTAAACTTGATAAACGAGGTGAAGTATAATATTATTATTCCATTACCCTGCATATTTCTAACGGATATAACCGATTTATAGGTAAGGTCTATGATCCACCATCCGATCTTCTCTTCGAATCACCCATCGTAACTCAACAAATGCTGTGTATTTCGCCCTTTGATGTAAATACACTTCAACATGCGGCCTCAAACCTTCTCGTACCCCAAAAGTTTACAGCACACGAACTCTTAAATACCGAAAAAATGTTGACTACTGGTGATTCGCAACTTGATCAAGTATTAGGAGGTGGAGTGGTGGTTGGAGGTGGAATCACCGAGTTATTTGGAGAGAGGTAATTGAATTGACAACAAAATATGCTTATATTTATTATAAAATAGTTGCTAATAGTGGAACTGGTAAAACACAATTCTGCATGCAATTATGTTTGACAGTACAACTTCCAGAAGAGAATGGAGGATTAGATGGAGGTAGAATATTAATCGAATGTGGAAATTATATTATCACGCCCATTTCTCACTTAAACTGTTTATCTTGTAGAAGCAATATATATGGCTTGTGAAACAAAACTTCCTCTTAGACTCCTCCACAGGCTTCTCCCTACATTTCGCACTCGTTTTCCATCTCTACCCATAAATGCATCTTCTCGAATACATTTCCATATACTTCCAGACGTAGACACCCAATTGCATATATTACGTTATCATTTACCCGCGTTTCTTGAGCAACGTCGCGGCCGCGTACGCTTAATTGTGGTTGACTCGATTGCGGCAAATTTTCGGGCTGAATGGGAAGATATGCGAGCAAAAACGGAATCCATAGCAGGAAAAATAGGAAGCAAAAAAGAAAAAGGAAATATTGGAAAAATAGAAGCAGGTTTTGATAAGAATCATGAGTTGTGCGAAATGGCAATAATGTTAAAACAAATCGCATCGCAAGGCGTGGCAGTTGTATGCGTTAATGAAGTTTCAACCCGAATAAGCACTGAGACTATGTTCACTGACGAATTGGCAGGATATTATGGAAATCGAAATAAGAGGTTTAACCCAGCCTTAGGATTAGTTTGGTCAAATGCTGTTAATACTCGGATACGTCTGTCACGAGTAAGGAAAACTAACGATAATAGTTCAAGATCAGAGAAGCGATGGCTAAATGTAGAGTTCGCATCTCATGCGCCAGCAAATATCCAAAGTGCTTTTCATATCAGAGAGGACGGTTTATATTCTGCCTAAATTAGTAGATTTCATCAGAGTATTAATTTTGAAAGCATAATAAACGATTACAATAAATATTGTATTATGAATGGAAAAATAATGCAGAGATAAAAAAACAGTCTATGTGAATACTAATATTATAATTGTATTATATAAAGAGGACAGAGTAAATAAATTGAGTATAAGTATGGTATACATTTAGGAAAAATCTAGTTTAATTGCATCCAGAATCGCTTGCCATAATAATGTAGCCTCGGTCTGCTACAATTCCCCTTGACTGAATGACTGCAGAATAGCGTATTACCCATCGTGGCACTACAGATTGTTTCTCGTTAGATAAAATTTTGTGCTCACGCAAGATTGAATCCAATGTTGAAGCTGGTAATATATCACTACAATCTCCATGTGTCAATAGTTCAATATTCTGCTCTCGCGCAAACTGCATAAGATCTTGCGGGATAGCACAGCAGTCGTCTAGATTCACTTGATTTACTGCTGGTGGAACATTGACCCCAGATTTAAGAAATACTTCGAGATGAGACTTTGAGAATTCGCTGATGCCAAGTGTCTTAATATGACCGTTCTGCTTGGCTTTCTCAAGTTCCTTAAGTTACATTTAAAAGATATGAAAAATATTAATATATAATTATAAATAGTAAATAAGCTAATTCCAACTAATACTTACTCTCCATACAAGAATTTTTTTATCAATATCATCTCGTTCTTTTTCCTCATCAAAGTCGTAAAAGTTAACACCGCTGAATGATAGAATTAGGGTATCTACAGTATTAGAGCCTAATAATTTTTCGAGATAGCTTAGAGCTTCAGAAATGTACTCGGGTGGAGGGCGGTTTAAATGATTTGGATCAGAACATGGCAGATAGAAAAATTTCACTATGAGAAAAGATAAGCAATAGGATATCAAGAACTATATTTCTTGATATTACCAGTAATATCAATATCACTCCTTTCCTCGTCAGGCGCTTTACGATCTCGGATGTCGGGAACTTCAAGAATTCTCTGAACTTCATCATAGCAAAAAGAAAGATATTCTGATCCCATTGAAGTTGAAAATGTATCTTTAAGAGACTTAACGAGCTAGGATTAAATCATTCAATTAAGTATTTCTTGACTAAAATGAAACTTCAAATCGATATGATTACTTCAGTATTCGATTTTCTCAAAGATGTATTTGATCCAGCAGTCCCTGTTTGAATTAGATTCCCAGTATAAACTACTAATTTTTGAAAGGATGGAATTCCCTTATTGCAGCCATTAGAATGAGTTTCTTGCATAGTGAACTAATTGCAGAATCGATCTGATAATGAAAAAAAAGACAAACTTCCGGATATTAGAATTAAAATCTCTAGTTCGTTCCGATAGGTTCGTAGATTGTGCCATTGTGATACCTAACGGATATTCTGATAAAAACTACAATATGATTGAGATTTTAATAGGATGATGTATATTCAGCGTAATAATAAAAAAAAAGTAATATATATAGACGAGTAACAAAAAGGAACCATACATACAAAATTTAAATGATAATACAAACAAATTTAAGTGGTTAAACAATAATTTCAGAGATTTCTACGATACTGCCATTATTGCTGACGCTTGTTGCGACGATGAGGGAGCGGAAGCGGGGAGATAGGGAGGGCAGGAAGTTCGAGAGATCGCATTGAGGATAAAATCCAGCTCTTATCGCTCTTATTGCCCTCGTCGGTATTGCTTCGATTCCCACTCTCGGTCATTATCTCGAGCTCTTCGCTGGATGAAACTGAATTGCCCGAGTTAATTAGAACTGCTCTATTTGAAGAACTTTGAAAAGGTACTGCTATTGATGAAGGTAATGAGGTAGATAGCGTGCCTTTCTTGCTACGCTCATCAACAAGTGTCCACTCTCCGTCATCATCCACTCTGAGATCGAGCCATGAATCAGAATCAGTGTCCTTTTTCATTCGATCCCGAGCAAATTCTAAATCTCGGTACAAAAATCGAATGGCGTTCTTCACACCATTTTCCTACAAGTAAATATAATATTAAGAAGCTGTTTTATTGATTTTCATAAAATATAATAATACCTGGCGGATCTGCTCACTGATCTGGCGTGCTCTCCCAATAATTTTTACATCGGTGGTAACCGTTAAAATGGCATCAGCAAGCTTCTCTACAGTCAACTTTTTAACACAGACACCTAAGCCCATTTCTTGAATACGATCGCCCCAAAAGAATTGGTCACCAAAGAATGGTTTAATAATAGTGGGTACCCCTGCAAGTAACCCAGCAGCAGTGGTACCTGCTCCACCATGATGCACTAGAGAAGCAAGATTAATATATTGAAATTTCTATAAAATTTATAATAAACTCTTACCAACTGCATGAATACGTGGGAATAACCAATCATGAGGAATGGAGTCAATGTTGTATATGAAATCAGGGGCTTTTTCAAGTTTTTTATCTGCTACCTTGTTCTTAATACTTGAGTTCTTCTCCTGCATTCTAGCTGACCAGCCCTTACATACAATCGCACGCACTCCAACTCGTTTTACAGCCTCAATAATTGTCTCCGTTAATTGATCAGGATCGTCAACAAGAATACTACCAAAGCCAATGTAGACTAGCGGGCGATTTTCAGCGCGAGCATTTTCCAAAAACAATTCAAGATCCTCAGGAGGACTCCAATCGCGTTCGGATTGTTCTAAAAACCAGTACCCAGTTGTATGAATCCAATCCATCCAATCAGGCGGATGTGGAACGATAGTAGGACTGAAGGCATAGAGATAGGGGACACGATAGAGATCCAATTTTTCTAAAGTGGTTGGGGGAAGATCAAGTACTTCTTTTCGGAAACGATTAGTTTGGTAGGCTGTGGCCCGATATAGAATATGGTCAATCATTATATAAGTCATTTCGTTATAAAGTCGGCCTTTGGGCGTATCAGGCATAGCAAAAGGGTGGGGGAAATCCCGAGTGCGAGTCCATGGCATGGTGAAGGCACGAAAATAAGGAATGGATAATTTTTCAGCAATGTGAACACCGACCATGACAGCACTTGGACTCTCAATTAACAATCGTGTGCCTTGGCACGCCTCCCAGGATTCTTGCATCAGATCATCAAACCATCCACGGAACTAAATGATGAAATCTCATGTTATTCAAGCATAAAAATAAACAAAGCAATTCGCAAACTGACCCTACGGACACCTTCTCGCAAAAAATTATATGAGAACATGCCATAGTCAATGCAGATTTGCATTAGTTCTCCAGGATCACCGCCCACACGTCTAAATTCAATCCCATGACTCTCTATCCACCTTTGGTATTCAGCATGTGTGGCAATGCGACATTTGTGTCCATCTTTCATTAGTCCCTAAATAACAATGGGTAAGGCTATAATTATCAGAAAAAGAAAATGAAGTGTTATAATACTTTGCAAAGCGCTATATAAGGTTGAACATCGCCGCGAGAGCCAATTGTTAGACAAGTAATATGTAGTGTCTCTGATGGCTTGGTGTGTTCGTACAAGGATGCATAAGGTGCAAGAAGTGGAGGGCCTTCTGAATGCAGAAAAAATTGCAAGACAAAGTAAAATATTAGCTACTTAACAAATAATAGTGATAGCAAATATACCCTTTGTAACAGGTGGCTGCACATGAGTTACATGGGGACCCAAATCCTCTTCAATTAATACCTTGTTCTCATTAATTTTTCTAATAAATAATAAAATTAAATTAAATTATTTGTTATTTTATCTTAACATAGATTTTAAATAACCGACTCTGAAGAGGTTTCAGAGGGAGCAGGCTTTCCACTTTTAACTCTTTTAACTTGTTGTCCAAGAATACGAAAGCATTTATCTCGAAGATTGCTTGAGGAAAATTCAAGAAATACCTAGCAAAATATGTATAACTGAATTTGAGCAATAGTAATAAAAGATGTTGTAGCCTAAACACGCACCTCTTCTTGACTCTTTGCAAGTATCCCAAGCCCATAAAAGAAATAGCCAAAGCTTTTATGTTTTTGAATATATTGTATATCGCTCAAAGGAATTATCAGCTGTATTATTAATAAAAAAAATATTTAGACTTGTTTGCATACAAATAATATGTAGATTTACCTTGACTTTCGCTCCTGGTACGCGGGATTTGAAACACAAATGATTTGTAGAGATGTAAACCTTTCCGTAATAAGGTAATGTGCGTAGCAAATGAGCAACAAATTCTGTTAGAGTATAAACAGAAATGTTTAGTGATTGGGCTTTGTGAATGTTTCTCTCCCGAACTTACCTGCTATAACCTCTTCCTTATCACTAAGAGCAAACGATTTTCTATAGTCTTCATTTAGTTTATCACGTGCTTGAAGCCCATAGCAATTGCCAGCATTAATGCCACCGTAGGAGTAAAGGTGATCAAAAGAAGAGGACCACAGGTCATATACCATCTTAATGCCAGACTTCCTCTTCTCATTCAACCAAGTAAGCATGGCTTTATCACTATCCGCATCGCTATTTGATAGATAAGTAATACTGCTGAAAAAATTTTTTTTAAAAATACCTTTTTGATAGCTGATGTGGCTTAGACGAAGAACGGGTCGTATCCGAAGTAGATGCTACATCGTTTTTATCCATCTGAATGGAGGTTCTGGTAAATTCTGAGCGACTTTTCTGGTGAAGGCGCCATGTCTCTTTAAGTGTATTGCAAGCATGCTCGGTGTCATAGAAGTAGGCAAAATAGTACTACAAGAATACTAATTACTACTAAAGCAAAACTAACGCTAGAAAATTTAACAATACTAAATTACCTCGTCCATTGCGTAACTTTCATCGTTATCTATCACTTTTAAACGTATAGTATCTGCAAGCTCAAATCCCACATTTCCTTCGATATCGATTACATTTTCCAGAGGAAGCACAATCTTCATTGAAACATAAAGCATATGGGATTTCATAAAATATAAAATATATTATACAATTTACCTTAACGCTATCGCCGCTATTTTTAGCTCTGAAGATTGCTTTTTGAAGAGGATTAATCCTAAAAAGGATAGAAAGATGCATTAGTTGGCGAATGTATGATTTAGAAATAAAACACTACATACCATTCAACCATTGATTGTTTAGTATCTGCTTGAAAATGATAAGTTCGATTTATTGTAATTATTTTGAATCCGAATTCTCGGTGTTTGCAATTCTCTACGCCTAGCGCATACTTCAAGTCAATTGCTCCAATTGGATAATAAAGATCCTAATATATTTATAATATTAACAGTGAAAAGTATTTTTTTAATAAAATAAATATTTACCGTTGAACTCTCATACCAGCTCAATACATCATTCTTCAATTCAAACCAGTATCGTGTCATTATCTTTGTGGTCTTTGATCGTTTAGAAAGGAATCCCGTTTTCTGTGCGGTCTCCTGATATGATTAAATGCAAACAGCAGAAAAAGCGAATGTTGCATGCTTTAAAATGCAGAATGATCATGTGAAGCAGTTTTTAGGCATACCTGAGACTTCGGAATAGAGGCATAGAAACAAACATGGTGTGATGTTAAATATAGGTATCCTGGTAAGAGAACTGTTCGCACAAGCCAACATGGGAACTCTTTTTACATCACGGTATAGCTGGTCATTAAAAAGTATATGAGTAGATAGAAAAATCAAAATGATGTACTACCTCCTTTCAGTTCTTCGATTTCTGGGAGCTGAAAAATTTGTTGAAGCTTCTCTGGAATCGATTTATCCGGTTGATCCGGGACCTCAGTAATATCTTCACCAGCTGCTTCCTCTTCTTCAGAGGATTCGCTATCAAGATCTTGTTTACGGATAGAAGGGCGAGATTTAGTTCTCACAAGCTTTAGCTCGCTGCTATCCCCTTCAGTTTGTGATAGGCTGAAATTCGGATATATTGCGTTCAAGGAGTAGCCTAGTTCAGTAGATGGCACTGGTAGAAATAGAATCGTGTGAGAGAATCGAATGTTGAAGGATAATTGAAAAGCTCTACCTTCGGCTGAATTATCTTCTTCTGACTCGAGAGACTATGTAATATAGAAAAATATTAGTGAGCCAAGAAATAAACACTGAGCAATTGGGTTGGATAATTAATAATTCAAGATCATCCGATCTTATCTATTTTTCTATAATTTCTCTGCAACTTATCCTGCCCTATCATGATTTCTCTTTTTTAACATAATTCCAAAAACTAGAAATTTACCGCTTTACACGCCGCCGTCATAAATTTCATAAAAGGACCGCCATATTGACTCTGAGCGACATCTACAGTATCTTGGTGATTACTGGTTGATTCGGGGCTAGGAGATCTTGAACTCCAGGACATAATTATGATCTATAGAGATGTAAATTCTAAAAAGCAAACGCAATTGATTTAGAAATCAACTGACTGAAAATTGATAAATCGAGAAAATGAAAAGGCCGGAGTCTGAAAGGAATTTTCAAACGTAACGTCATTTCGTGAAACCGCTCTTGCTGAATCTGAATAGCATTTTAGTGAAGCGAGATCTCTCAATAATATTAATTTACGAATAACTTTATTGAGCTGATTATAAAAGTGACATTCACAATTCAATTATCCAAAGGGAGGAATTCATTTACAACGAAATGTCGTAATTCTTCAGCCCTGGACCAATAAATTATTTTAGCCTTGATTTTTAATTTTGCGCCCGGCGATGTCCCCAAGAGAGTGTAAAGTGCTCGATCCGTGCGACAGAAAAGAAAATCTTGGCTTCTTAGTCTTGTTGCCGGGCAAAAGTCATTCTAATTAATTACACTTAGATTAATACTTATCAGTATAGAGTGTTAAGGGCTCTAACTTACCATCCCATCTCCAACGTACATAATTCGATCAAATGGGGCTTTGTTGTTAATGTATTTTTCTAGCTCAATACCTTAAGATACAATTATATGCTCTGGGAACCCATGCCGCAATACTTTCTAACTTTCTTATCTTACCTTTACATAAGTTTACTTTGCATAGACTCTTGCAATTGTGAGGTTTATCATTCAGCCCAATATATCGACGTACACATAGGCGACCGTTTTCGTTATAACCAGCGGGGTTTGTTATAATCTTTGTAAAATAGCTTCGAATACCATACTCCTTTCAATTCAATCAGTATCGGTTAATATACCAGTCGAAAAATAAAATCTGAAATAGTATACATTGAGAACAGTATCGATGTAAACTTGGTTGGAATCAGAGAGAATAAGCATCTCGCATCCTTCATCATTCATATTATGCAATAACCTGAGCATTGCTGGATCCTATGTATTAGATACAGAATATATATTAAATTTTCCCAATACTTAGGTAATTAATAATTAAATTCACCATTGGAATTGTTTTTAGCGCGGCCTCTATATCTCTTTCTGTAAATCCACGATTGTAAAGTTCACCTAAAAGTTCATGTCTAATACAAATAGGTAAGTCTTTGTCGTAGGAAAAGGTTTCAGATCCGACTCAACTGTAAATCTGTCCACTGCTGGTAAGGTGAAGTCTCTAGGGCTATTTGTCTTTTAGAAAGTTCATTATCTAGGCACTTGAATACCCAGTGATCTGTATCTTCATCGACCATAGACCTATACACTTGTTATGTCTATTTAACTAATTCGACAAACTATTCGTTAAATATTACCAATCAAAATCATACACCACTAATAGACGTGGTCTTATGCAAAGTGAACTCTCATTCATTTCTTACTGCAGTGGAATGTAGGATGAAAAAAAAAAAAGATTAAGTGAAGAGAGAAACCCCTTCTGAGAACATCTTCTAATATTTATAATTGATTATAAATTCGACAGTCGCATAGTATCGAATCATTCTTTGCTCGTGTTCTAACAACTCGCTCCACATTTACGGCAGTCACAATGTTACACAAATATCCAAAGAAATCTGGCGGGTAAAAATATCAATATATTGAATACAAATATCGAATTGCTATATAAAAATGTCAAGAAAACAGTTGGTTTAGCTCCATCAACTGGTCTCTATACATATGTTTTGAACTTGATGTAGAGCCTCCAGAGGATCGAATTGGGCTAAAGCCGTCCGCTCCAGTGTCTGCGTTCATATCATACATTAATCGAAGCATTGTTGTATATTCTTCGCGAGAATATGCTTTAGATTCGCGAATCAATGAAAGCATACCCTTATTTATAGATGTAATAAATTTGTTAAAATTTCAACAATAATTTAATCTTAATTCCAAGCAAATACCTGGGGACCGAGGTTAAACATCTCATAGTAAGTTTTCGAATGACTGAGGGTGATCTCACGAGTAGGTTGGATAATATTAGTCAAATTTTGTTGCAGTGCCATGATATTGCGAGTCATTTTCTGCACCCCATGTTTGTTGAGATAGGGAATGCTCTCAGCGCCGAGGATAAGAAGACGATTAAATAGCCCAGGAAGACCATCGAATATAAATCTAAATAAACATTATTTCAACGATATATATATATATATATATTTGACACACTATTTTACTTACTGTCTTGCTTTATCTGGTAGGGTTAAATTCATGCTCTCATCCCATGAAACTAAAATAGAATTTAGAATAGTTACATTGGGGTCTGGCTCAGTTGTTTCGTCTTCCAGATTGTAATTTCCCTATTGTACAAGATGTTAGAAAAAAATATACAAGAATCTAATATCATTCGATGGACTCAACCTGACGAACAATTAAATCAATATAATAGATAATTTGACATCGCAGCTCAATTCGAAGGGTGAAAAGGCAGGTTTGAGCTAACTGCTTGTAGTTGGTTAAAATTTCTTCAAAATGACTAAATTTGATCATTGAGTTATTAAGAATGTAAATAGACGCCGAAGTACGAATATAAATATTTAATGCGTGGTATCTTACTTTGAAATTTCTGCACTTAACGGTAAAAAATGACGCTCTTTATCTCCATTGTATTCATCAAAAGTTTTCTGTTGCACAATCTGTGAATTATCGACCTCTTCGTCTGATTGATAGGCATCTAGAAAATCCACATCCAAATCGTTTGTAGCGTCTCTCTGGATGATCTTGCCTTGCTCCCCAACGAACCACTGAATACTATAATATAGACTTCCAAGCGCGGCTAATTGTTTGGTATTAAGAATAAGAACAGTTGGAGATAGAGCTTTTTGGCCTTTTAAGTCCAATTCTAGCATTATCTCCTTATCATTTAGGGCGTAAAGTGTCTCTAGGTCATTATCCTATTATAATATACGAATATAAATTATTTTATCACAATGCTTATTTATCGGTACATATTACAGTTCGAGTATTATAAAATGGGTTCTGAGCGAGGAGAGTTGATAGCGATTCTTCTTGTGCCCACATTGCAGAGAAACTGACAGCGATCTGTCTTTCTTCATTGCCTATTGATCCTTTTGAAACTAGGCCTATATATCGGTATAGCTTAAGCTTCCTGTAAAGTTTCAGTAGATAATAATCTTACTTTGGTATCTTCCCACACACTTTTCATAATATTTTAATAAAATGACCTCAACCAAACGAACAATTTCATCTTTGTGTAGTGGCATATTATGTAAAGTTCGTGATAGACCTCGAGTAAGAGCTATGATTGCTGAAACACTCTGTAAGTAATGAAAATTTTCATTATAAGTGTTGTTAGTTTATATAGGGAATAAGGGAAACTACCTTCGCAAGGGGTCGTTCGGACAGTTTTACATTAGAATCTTCCTGAAAGGTATCTGATTCAACTAGAAGATCTTAAGATTTAAAAATGTTTTTTTTTTTAAATAGAATATAGCTTTAAATATACCATTAGTACATTGATGGAATAACTGCAACACCTTGTCTTCAAATTGAGGTAAAAAAACATTTAACACAAATTCATCCAGGAACCCAGTAACTTCTGCAAGTGCTTCAGATGGTCTACATATGTAATAAAAAAATGAGCAGAGAGTTAATTTGTATTTATAAGAATCTCTATAATATTTACCCAGACGGCACCATATCCCGCACTCGATCAAGAAAAGAAAGAGTAGGTTTCAAAAGTGCCATGGCATTAAAGACCCACGGACGAACCACCAGCCGGTGACCTGTGGTTATTTGCAAATCTGCAAATTTATCAATCACAGACGAAGAGAATACCACACCCTGTTTATCCATTGCAAGAGCTGCCTTAGGGGCACTTTCTCGAAGCCGCTGTGATATCTCTTGAGATATTGGAGTGTACACTTGCTCCGAAGAAGTTCTTGAAGAATCCATGAGTTTGAAAATTTGCTAGAATGAAAATAAAAATAAATAGTGGAGACTAAACAAATGAAATAAAATACTCTTACTTTATTTCTATCTCTAGGCTTATTACTCTCGTGTAAAACTTCGTTCATTGAAAAGATAGAATGGTCATAGGCCATGGCTTGGCTTACACCCTCGGATAAATAGCTATTGAGAATAGCTCTAACTTCTGTCTGCACAGCTGCCCAAATATCCTTAAAGGTATATATGTATGGGATTCTTTGTCCTATTTACGTCCATAAACGCATAAAATTTCAACCATAAAATATAATAAAAATGATGTCGTACTTATTTTTTCCAATCTCTATGTTCAATCCATTGAACAAAACTATTTTTAGTGCTTGCTTATATTCCACAATTGATAAAAATTCACCTTATTGATTTTAAGCGCAACGTGAATTATTGCTTGATGCCCGGCAAGGACGGCCTCAAGTTTGGAATAGAGTGACCACATAAATCCACGAAGTATTGACTGTTCTTCCTCACTC
Organism: Calcarisporiella thermophila; assembly: GCF_041956535.1. Classification (NCBI taxonomy): domain Eukaryota; kingdom Fungi; phylum Calcarisporiellomycota; class Calcarisporiellomycetes; order Calcarisporiellales; family Calcarisporiellaceae; genus Calcarisporiella; species Calcarisporiella thermophila. The sequence continues at coordinate 243,215 of NW_027192204.1, forward strand.
TCGCTGGCTTGCAACGAATATTGTTCTAGTGCATCTCTAGTTGAAACGTAGCTCTCACTCTGATTCATATATACAGCAGATCTAATTAGGGTGGATAGGTTGTTATTAGTAGATTGATATACTTTGTTAGTATCCATATCCTTGAAAAATATTGTATATTTTTGTAATTGAAATCAAACTATACCTTTCTTCCACATCTGTTATAGTCTTGTCCACTAATTGATATATCTCAACGGGGAGTCGCTGTTGAATAACCTCAAGAGCTTCTGGTAACTTTCCAAGTAACCCTAAAGCTTCAACTAATATTTCAATGTAATAAAGCGAATCAGTTTCTGGGTTACGCTCAAGATCGTCGATGACCTGTTATGGTTTAGGAAATCATCTTTTAGCAAGGGATATTGCACGCATGAAATATAGGAAAATACCATATCATCCTCGTCATTTAAGATATTAGCAAGTGTCGTATCACTTGTGCTTGTCTTAATTTTTGGGAGATAGTTTGTTCCTATTTAAGAATATTAAGTAAGAAATGAATACATATAGGAATGATTAAAAATATACCGCGAGTTTTTCTTTGCTTCCTTCTACCAATAGAGGCACCCAGCAACTTCGACTCTTTTACAACATCAATGCTTGAAATAGAGATAATTAACGGATGCGTCTAGCAGTTAAAGGAGTGCTCAAATTACCTTGCTATAGAATAAACATATTTTTCATAAAATTAATACTGGCTTAAAAAAGTGTATTTAGGTTGCATAAGTATACCTTCTTCATTTTCTGGCAGATATTTAGACCAACGATTTTCACAATACGGACTTTTTAAATAAATGTGGTTATGAAGTTCCTCAACCAGAATTTCATGCACAGACTACAGGAATAGATAATAAAAACTCAGTATTCCCTATCTATTTTATGCTCGATATATACTTGAATCCCTTACTGCTTTTTGCGCATCAAGATAACTCCTGAGATCATCTAAGGCCCCGATTTGTTTCATTTCTGACTTATGGATGGTATTAAGTGCACCCATAAGAGTTTGTGCCGCAGCAAGATAGTGCTTCTCCTGGAATAGTTTTTCTAATTTTACAGGAATAGCCTTCAACCCTTCACTATTTGATTTATTAGTAGAGTAATATCAGTGATAAAGGAAAAAAATACCCACATTTCGTCTAAAATACGTATCATCTCTTTATACTGCAAACTTCGGTGCCATAAAGGAAGAAGGTCAGATCTCTTGGAGAGTAATATTCCTTTTGACTTCAAAAGTTCTTCCTTTAGCATACTTATGCGATTTTGAGAGTCTAGATAGCAATTTTAATATATATATTTAGTCTGCTAAAAAAATTCTCCTTACCGGATAACCGACTTGATACACTTGTAAACGCGCTAATGGAGCCATTAAATCCTTGATAATAGTCTGTGATATTGCAGAGCAATGGTTCGTTATATCGAAGTAATTGAATATTCTATTGCGATAACTGTTACCATTTGCAATTGCATGCAACACTGAATCGAGTCCTCTGAGCGTTTTTTGAAACGAATTATAATCTTTGCTGAGTCCTACAGAGCTTTCGTCAAGTAATGCAAGGGCCAATGTCACTGGATCAAACTAAAAAAAGCGAATTAGTCAAATCAAAATTCAAAAAAAGAATACATTATGTCAAAATTACATCTTCAGACAACATAAACGCCCAATCATTTTCGACGCGTCGCAATACAGCTATAGTTCGAGAATATTAATTAATAGAAAATATATATGATTTGGATTCCTAATATTTGAACCATCAATCTCCGCGTAATTATCTTGTGAAGTTTTTCGAATTGGTCTCCTTAAATCTCTACTCATCATTGCAGAATTCATTTAGTTACAGATCTGGTTGTTAGAGCAAATACGAAGTCCGCAATAATTTGGTAGTTTGCTCAAATTTAGTGACGTCTTAAAATTTCAAGCGAAAACATCTTTCTCTCTAGATTGCAATTAGGAGCAGTAATGGCACAAGTCGTAAAGGAAGGTCTCAAAAAGGTTTACTTCCCAAATATTGTGTTTCGTATGGTCCGCTCTCCAGGTTTACAGCCTAATCAAGTGGCATTTCGTATTCCTCCTAAAGTAAACAAGCTCGATGTCAAAAGCTACTTGCAGAATATTTACAATGTGCGCGTGCTTGACGTAAGAACAATGAATTACCAAGGGGGTGTGAAAAACACACTGCGGGGGAAAGAGCGGGAGAGCTCGTATAAAAAGGCGGTAGTAACGTTAGATCATCATTTCAAATATCCTACTGAACCAAATCTTGAAGAAATGGGCGTGAATCAAGCTGATCTTATGCGAGGAGTAGCCGACCGCAAGCTAAGAGGATGGAGAATACGACCAAGAAAAGAGGTTAAAGATCAGTTGAACGCAATGTATAGTAAAGCATCGGAGGAGAAAAAATGAATGTAATCTCTTTAAAATTGACAATTTAAATATTGCTTCATTGTAATCTTTATATTCGAAAAAGTTACTGTTTTAACAAACAAATAGAAAAATAGTATTTCTGATATTTAAAATATTTATTTATCTACCAGGGATTACAAAAAGTGGGTATTAAAGATAATCAAGGTGTACGCTTTGCAGTTCAATCATCCTTTGATTGAAAAATTTCACTAGGATTAAATATATCATATTTTAGTATGCTGTTAACTAGAGTAACTTTGAGTTAGAGAACAAATAATCAGGATAGTACATTTACTATCTGCATTTCCACATCATAAGGATTAGAATTGCAGAATTCTATCTGATCATCATAACGATTTTAAGATTTATAGTGAACAAAAGAATGACTCTTACCTTATATAAAATAAAAAGAGGAGCTCTAATGTTAAATTGGTGCAAGACCTTTGTATTTATATTTCAATTAAATAAAATTAATTTGAGGCTTGGAAATATTATTTCTGAGAAAACGTCCCCGCATATGCTTTCGATTTCCATCCAGCTACATCATCTTTGTAGTTAAACTAATTTAAATTTTACTTACTACAATATATTCCAAATTATATGGCGACTCAAAATCAGAGTTCTGTTAAATCTCGGCTGCGCGATTTTCATGTAGGCGATCAGTACGAGATTCTTGATATAGTAGGTGAAGGAGCTTATGGGACTGTTTGCTCTGCAATCCACAAGGCAACTGGTATATATATCCTCATAAAGCTAGCCTGGTAACAAGTACTAATTACAATTATATGAATGCAGGACAGAAAGTGGCTATTAAGAAGATAACCCCATTCGATCACTCCATGTTTTGTTTGAGAACTCTAAGGGAAATAAAATTATTACGCTATTTTAATCATGAAAATGTAAGCGTCTTTTTATTATCATCATCTTATTATTTTATGGTATCGATAATCACAATTCATTTTCAGATCATTTCCATTCTCGATATAATAAGACCGAAAAGCTTATCAGAATTTACTGAAGTGTATTTGATACAAGAGCTAATGGAGACAGATCTGCATCGAGTAATCCGTACACAGGAGTTGAGCGACGATCATTGTCAATATTTTATCTATCAAACATTACGTGCTCTCAAGTGCATGCACTCCGCTAATGTACTTCATCGTGATTTAAAACCAAGCAACCTCTTACTTAATGCGAACTGCGATTTGAAGGTATAATTCTGGTCTTTAATTTAATTAAATTGGACCTAATCATCGGTATTTCCAGGTTTGCGACTTTGGATTAGCAAGAAGTGCCAATTTTAGTGAAGAAAACACCGGCTTTATGACAGAATATGTTGCTACAAGGCAAACTATTAGATATTCTTTTAACCAATATGGAATAATTGCTAACTAAAACATGACTCAAGGTGGTACCGTGCTCCGGAGATAATGTTAACCTTTAAAGAGTAAACGTGAAAATCGAGCTGTGTACATATGAGTTCGACTAAAATATTCTTTATAGATATACATTTGCCATCGATGTTTGGTCGGTAGGTTGTATTTTGGCTGAGATGTTAAGTGGAAAACCCCTCTTCCCCGGCCGGGATTGTATGTAATTATTTGAAGAATTGAGAGATATGTTACTGATTGTATTTTGGTATTCAGATCACCACCAATTGACGCTGATCTTGGATGTGCTGGGAACTCCTACAATGGATGATTTCTACAGTATCAAGAGTCGAAGAGTATATACTATTTCAATAAATGTTTGCTCCAGCTCTACATCTATATTATTTATATTTAGGCACGCGATTACATTAGAAGCCTTCCATTTAAGAAGCGAATTCCATTTGCACAACTCTTTCCTAATGCTAATCCTCTTGCTTTGGACTTACTGGTAAGCCATAACTACTGTTGGTTCCTAGTATAAACTCTTTTTCTAATTATTTTATTTAGGAAAAATTACTGGCATTCAATCCGGCTAAGCGAATCACCGTCGAAGATGCATTAAAGCACCCCTACCTTGAACCAGTAAGTTTTATTATATTTTGTATATCTATGCTATACTCATTTCTATCCTTTAATCATAGTATCACGATCCAAATGACGAGGTAAATTATATTTTACTATTTGCGATGGCTGTGACTTCAACTCACTTTATGATTTGAATAATAGCCAACTGCACCGCCAGTCAGTGCTGGATTTTTTGACTTTGACCGGTTCAAAGAGCAACTTTCCAAGGAGCAGTTGAAAGAAATGATCTACGAGGAAATTTCCCGTTGAATGAAAGCTTCCAGCCAATATAATTTTTATATACGTTTTCATTGCTGTTAGCATGTTTAGTTTTATCTATCTCTTCATATCGATTTCCCCAGGAAATTAAATAGACAATAAAACATTGAAATTTCAAACTTTCACAATATCATTGGTGCACACATTTAGCGGCGCAGAAATCTGCTTTTTTCTCCCCGATTACATTTACTTTTCCATCTTTATTTCTTTTCCCTTTCTCATATAATCAATCAGGACAATCTAATAATTCTTTTTTGCTTTTATCAGCTTTTCCCCTTACCCCATCCCATTTCCTGTACTTATAACTTGAATCTTAATATTGGAAAATACTGATATTGCTTTGTAGTTTTATTCCTTTGTCCAACAGATTAAGATCGTTTTAATTGTACTTTCTCTCTATTCTTTCTATTCGATCAACTTATCTTTTCTTCTTTCTTACTCTATTATTTTGCCTATTATATCATCAATATCCAGGATATTATAATCAACATGGATTTATGTGCTACTCCAGAACCGATGGAATTATCAACACCCCCGTCTAACGCTCCTTTAAATTCTCCTGTCTCTCCACCCCACAGCCCTCCCTTTTTAAGCCCTACTCTCTCCTCTCCCTCACATGCTCCGATCGACACTTCGCAGCTAATACACCCTGTATCCTCTCGAGTGTGCGTTGACTCTATACGTCTTCTTTTCCAACAAATTTCTTCTGCAGATAGGCAGCGGTTATTGTTAGAACTACTTGATGCCTGTGATACACGCCAGCTTGTACTAATATCAAATATCATTAAACCTCGCTTGCGTGTTGACTTTCTACAAATGCTTCCAACCGAACTCGCTCTTCACATCGTATCATTTATTCGCGATCCTCGCACACTAGCCCGATCAGCATGCGTTTCACGACGTTGGCGCGATCTACTTAATGATGATCAAACTTGGAAAAATATGTGCCTTAGATATCGTTACGATTTCGCTCCAAGTGATTCTTCGGATGCAAAAGTTACTATCTGGAGAAAGGCTGACAGTCGTCCTGTTCTCCCCTCGCTTCGCCAGATACCTGGTGTTGGAATGGAAGCTAGTCTAGGGTTTAGCTCGGAATCTATTACATCAAACTGTTCCGACAATTTCTCTCGTCGTATGCGTCTGAGCTATCGTGAGATGTTTCGTCGTCGATATCGAGTAGAACGTAATTGGGCGCATGGTCGTCGTGCTCGCACACATCGTACAGTGGCTGGTACCGAGCTGGTTACATCTCTCCAGATGGATGATGAGTTAATAGTTATCGGGTGCAATAATAATAGAATAGAGGTGTATAGTGCTCGGAATGGCTCATGGATTCGTACATTAAGTGGACATGATGGCGGCGTATGGGCTCTCCACTTCTTGGGTGGTGGCTCAAACGATAGAGAACGTATTTTAGTGTCGGGGGGATGTGATAGGTATTTCGAGCTTTATACCCGCATTTTATCTTGATGCTAAATATTTATAATTTCAATGCCATAAAATATAGAAATGTGCGTGTATGGGACCTGAACAATGGTGTGTGCAAACATGTGCTCCACGGACATATGTCTACGGTGAGATGTCTTAAAATGCGCAATAAATCGGTAGCAGTGAGCGGATCGAGAGATGCTACACTTCGCGTGTGGAATGCTGAGCAGGGTGTTTTGATGCATGTACTTTCAGGTCATACAGCAAGTGTAAGATGCCTTGAAATTGTGGGAGATCTTGTAATATCAGGATCCTATGATGCCACTTGTCGTATATGGGACTTACATACCGGCCGTTGTCTGCACCTTCTTGAGGGGCATACCCATCAGATTTACTCACTTGCTTGCGATGGTTCGCGAATTTTCACTGGGTAAATATACATCATTATTATAATATTGACTTTGATACTGAGATCGTTAAATCCTTCGTTTTAGCTCTCTGGACACTACCGTTCGAGTATGGTCGCTGCGTACTGGAGACCTTCTAAGCGTACTTCAAGGTCATTCATCACTCGTAGGACAAATTCAGGTTCTAGACAGAACGCTTGTGACTGGTGGTTCAGATGGTTATATTCGGGTTTGGGATTTAGAGACTTACCAATGCGTACACCGTTTACAAGCACACGATAATTCCGTTACCACTCTACAATTCGATGACAGGCGCATTGTGAGTGGTGGCAGCGATGGAAAAGTAAAGCTTTGGGATTTGCGAGGCGGACGATTTGTGCGCAATTTAATTCAACCTGCCAAGACAATATGGCGCTTGGCGTTTAACGATGTGCGTGCAGTAACTCTTTCTCAACGTGATGGGAGAACTGTGCTTGAACTTATTAACTTTGATGATGAAAATGATGATACATGCGTGTAGTTAACAAATTTTGAGTAGAATGGGAGGGTAAATGTGTGCTTCATTATCTTTAATTTCTGCTTATTATTCCTCTTGCCTATAAATTTTGACTTGTTCTATTGTTGATATTATTCATTTATTTGGTTTTGAGTAAAATAAAATGATTTCCTAATCTTAATAACTCATTTTAAATATTGAGGTTCATCATGTGACATATATGCTATTCTCCAGAAATATAGTGGGAGAATATAATCATCATTCATCTTCGCAATGCGATTTCTTAATTCATTCGAATTCTATTCCGTTAGTCTCGTCACTTCCCAACAGCAGACAGCAGTGTAGAAGGTATGTGATGCAAGGAGGAATTGTTGCATAATTATTCAGTAATTTTCATTGGTTAGTGTCCTTAAAATTCCACAAACAAGTCAGAGATTTCTATTTCTTCTCTTTTGGTCATCATCTCTTTCTTGCTACGGTCATTGCTTGTTGGAACAAAGAGGGGGAGGGCGCAGGCTGATATATATTTGACATCTTGCTTATATTCTCAATACTTTTTCCGTGTGTGAACCGCCATCCTCTTTTCGCTCCTTTTTCCTCTACATCTATAATTTTTTTAACAAAAGAAGAGTGGAGGAGAGATCTTTCCTCTTCTTCTGTTCTCATCACCTTGTTTTCCCAAAAGAAATCACAAGCTAGCGCTGGCCGTAACACTTGCATTGCGTTCTTTTCATATTCCTCTATTAAAAACTAATCTATTATATCCATCCTTATTCTCTATCTTTTTTTATATACTCCATCTTTAATCTCCTCTTCATTACCACCCATTACCAAAAAGATGAACCTTTTATTAAGATTCACTGGTTTTCTCGCCTTCACCTTCTGTCGTTCTATATTTCCTATACTTGCCGCGGCTAACTATACTCCTGCCACCAATATCGATTTATCAGGCTTCGAACAGCTTGGAATTGCCGGTTTTTACAGCGGAATATCCATTTACAAGAACCCACGCCAACTGATCAATATTGATCCTACGGTCGCTTCACTGATCCTGCAGACGGATGATGGCTTTGAATCTATCTCAACTTCTTCCGGACCGGGTGCAATCAACGCGCTCTGCTCTTTGCCACGACAAGACGGAAACACGGATTTATATATAGGAGGAAATTTTTCTACGCTTGGAAACGTTCCTGTCAATAACATTGCTCGCATCGATACTTCTAATCTCCAGGTGTTTGCACTAAGCTCAGGGCTTGACGGTCCTGTATATGCTCTCCATTGTGATCAGCGAACCGGTTCAGTCTATATTGGAGGTGCCTTTAAGGGACCTATTGGAGCTGTAAACGGTGTAAACAGCTCCTTTGGAGGAAATGTCGCACTATGGCAGAATGATATTTGGGCTCCACTTCCCTTTAAAGGCTTCAACGGACCTGTTCAATATATCACAGCTAATCCAAATTCTAATACAATTCTATTCGGTGGTCTTTTTGAGGGTACATTGAATGGACAATTTTCTTCTTCTCAGCAAAGCCAACCTGTAAATTTGCAGTCGGCAACAGTAAGTGATTTCGATTTCTTGTATAATTGAACATTTTTCTAATGTAATCTGATTGAATATTTTCTAGATAACTGGAGGAAATTCAGCCGATTTGACTGGTTTTAGTGACCCTAATAATGTCGTTTGCTCGTCTGGAGACAATACTAATCAGGGTTCCTGGCTACTACGAGACGGTGTCCCTGGAGTCTGGCGTGCTGAGTTTCCTTATAAGATAACTCCATCTCAATTTCGACTTCGAAATTCTAACGTTACTGGAAAAGGCACTAAATCATTTCGGTAAGGATATATTTTTTAGTACTCAGTTGTCAATCATTGTTTTCTTATTATTTTAATTAGAATTCTTGCCCGCCCAACCAATACTATATTCAACTTGACATATATCGATCCTATATCGCGTCAAGTTCGCCATTGCACTGATCCCTGTGAATTGACACCGGATTCAACAATATGGCAAGAGTTTACCGTAGTTAATCCAGAATCTGTTCAAGGCATTGAGCTGGACATTGAGTCGTGGTTCGGGACTGGAGGTGGGCTATCTGGGATTGAAATATATCAGTCAGGTAAATTGTTTATCTTGTCTGCTATTTGAATTACATGAACTAAACATATTATATTGTTTCCTAGAAATATTCGTCCACGCCGAAAATTCGTTCAACTCTGCCAAATGCTCTAATAGCCCAACAGCTTCAAATCAATTAATTGCCACAGGTATTAGTGTTGGCAACTGGCATCCCCAATTTGTCCAGGGCACATATCGTACTGTACTTTCAACGGATATCCCTGCGGATCAATTATCCAACTCGAATATATCTGTTACTTTTACCCCATTCCTTCCTGAATCGGGCACGTATGACTTATTGATGAATACTCCAGGATGCACGGGTACAGACACATGCGGCAGACGTACACAGGTTGATGTGACTATGTTGCTTGCACCCAATGTGACCGTACGTGCAACAATTGACCAGACAAACAAGCAAGATAGAGAAGATAAGCTCTATTCGGGGTTTGTTGTTGCTTCTACAAACAACTTCCAGCCCAAGATCATAATGACTTTATCCGCCAACGCCAAGCCTCCAAATAGCAAAGAGATCAATGTGGTGGCTGACTCTGTGCAGCTTGTTAAGACTTCCCCAAGCAATATTTTAACTAGTGTGTTGGAATACAGCCCAATAAACCAGAATCCTGGAATGAATCAGAGTTCTTGGAGAGCTTTACAATGTAATATTCATTTTTCCATTTCTACTAATATGGTTTCTGAGTTTTTCTTGTGTAATATTTAGCACAATTGCCTCCAGGATCAATTGTTAGCAGTATTTTACCAACTGGGAACGGTTCAATATTTTTTGGCGGTCTTTTTACAGATGCCATTAGTGGATATTCAAATATTGTAGAGTATGTTGCAGGTCAATTCAGGCCCCTTCCAGGACGAGGTCTCAACGGAAAAGTAGCAGCGATCACTAAAATCGGAGACGGTATGTTTTCATTCTATGGCTTTATAAATTCTAAATCGTTGCACATAATAATTTATTTTATTTAATAACTTAGACATATATGTTGGAGGCTCGTTTAATTCAACTAGTGACGGCTTGCTATCCCTTAATAATATTGCCCGCTATTCACTGACCGGCCGCCAATGGACACCTCTTGGAGGAGTATGTCAAGTGTTTTTTACATTTATCCATACCATTTTACTTAATCTTTATTCAATTTCATCAATAAAGGGTACTAACGCACCAGTCGAGAAACTTGCTGTTGGTCCCTTAAATAGGCTCCACGTTGCCGGATTATTTAGTTCACTTTATACGGATCTCAATAAGCCAGTTTCTAGGACGCAATTTGCTCCTGGTTATGCTATCTGGGACACAATATCCAATCGGTGGTCCTCAAGCCCATATATCGCTGGTCATATACAGAGTCTTTTGTTCTCAAATAATTCCGACCTAAGGCTCTATATTGGTGGTGTTCTCAATGGAGTGCAATCTAATCATGCCACCAGTCTGGCATCCATTGATGCTCCCGGTAACTTATCCTCTGTGCAACTGGTTAATGAAAGCAGGACTCCAGAATCTGCTTTGTCGGATGCCCAAGGTTTTCCTCTACTATCTTCTACGCAAATAACGAACAAACACCCAATTATCAATGCTGGTGTATTCTACAAAGACACAACTAGAGGGAATGCATCGATCACTATAATTGGAGGTAGCTTCAAATTAGGTGATGCCAAAAACGTCGCTTTCTTCGAGAATGGATCTTGGAAGCAGCTTGGGTTAAATCTGGATGGCAATGTTAACAGTCTCTTCGTACAAAATTCCTATTTGTACATTGCTGGTGAATTCAATGGAAGTACAGCGAGTGGCACACCTCTGGGTGGGATTGCAGTATGGAATTTGTCGAATCGCACATTTGATACCCAAATACCGGCGCTAAGCTCTTCAGATGGAATCTCAGCGAAGGTGAACGTAGTGAAAGGGCGATCGACGAATGGTATGATCCTTGTTGGCGGATTCTTTTCCCATGCAGGGTCGCTTTCTTGTAACGGAGTGTGTTCTTGGGATACTACAACTTTGCAATGGGTTGCGCTTAGCCCTGGTCTCTCCGGAGAAGTCAAAGATATGGATTTGATAAATGTATGTATAAAATATTATTCTCTTTAAAGATACAAACTCACAAGCTTTTTATCAGAATAACCTTGTTGTGGCTGGGAATTTTACAGTAAATGACCGACGATGCTATCTGGCTAAATACGATTTTAACACCCCTAATTGGACACCAATTGGCAATTCTGGAAACGGAGATGGTAATCTTCCTGGCCCAGCAACAGCCGTTGTAGTAAATGGAGATATAAACAATATTTTTGTCGCTGGAAGGTATGTATTGCCCCCTCAAACATAATAACCTCTTATTAACTATAACCCCTCTATTTTCTTAAGGGATAAAAACACTGGTGCTGGATATTTGCGAAAATGGGATGGCTCGAATTACCTTGCTATTGGTATTACTATTGACATTATTTATATATTCGGTCATATTAAAAATTTATCTTTAAATTTATCAAAGGACCTGAACTTCGCCCTTCTACTATCATCAACCAACTAATGATGGTACCAATTAAAGGGCAGAATCCTGATAACAATATAATTGAGGTGGATCGCATGTTGATGGTCAACGGCTTACTCGATCTCGATCCAATCGGCAATGTCAGCTCTGCTTTCTTTGATGGACGTACTTGGCATCCTTATTTGTTGACATCTGCTTCAGGAGGAGGTTCCGGTGTGATCAAGAATGTATTTTCACGTTCTTGCTGCCCCCCAATATTTGGAAATAGTTAGTATTGAAAAAAAAAAAAATACTATTTTCTGAATATTACTGACGAAAATCAATTTTATTCATTTGATAGATTTCCTACCCGTCCCAATAGTTATACTTATTTCTGTTGCAATTGCATTGGGGCTGGTATTTATGATTGTCCTAGCCGGGTTAGCAACGATGTACATTAAACGAAAGCGGGAAGCCAAGTTCGACCCAAAACCAGATCCGTACTCTTATTATAAGGCTCCCAGAAGACCTGCCTCACTTTTGGCTAATCTTGCACTTTCTTCAATGATTGACCCTGAGAAGAAATCGGCTCGCCAAAACTCGGAAACGATCGATCATAATATTGCCAGAGATAGGAGCATGGCCGATGAGGTACGCGCCTATCGTGCAGGCACAAGTGATTATTTGGATCCATCAATTGTAGGCAATGTTCCTGGTGCTGCTGGTGTGGTTGGTCCCATTGAGGCAGCACCTGGTCGTCCACGGCCCGATTCTGAGACACATCCAAATGAATCTGCACTTCACAATGCACTACAGAGCCCGTCTACACCACGTCCCGACTCTGCTATTTCAGCGAATCACCCCACATCGGAATACTACGATCCAGCGGAGGCAGCAAATAATGATTTCGCATTTGGACATGTAGCGTCAGAAGCAGGGATACAGGATGGTGGCTTTTCTCAAGAGGCATCTCCTGAAAATCCACACGTCTATTATGCAAAATATCAATTCAAAGCACGTGAACCAGGCGAGCTCGGATTTGAACCCGGTGACAAAATTATTGTAATAGATACAAGTGATGATATCTGGTGGATGGGTGTAATCGACCAAGGAGAAGGACGCCCTCCTTTGCAAGGAGTATTTCCGAGTAACTATGTGACAGAATTAGAGCCACTCCCACTAGAACAACGCTAGTGACAGTATCATGTTTTTATTAAAATATATATGTTTAGTAATATTTGTTTAAGTTGTGGGGTTCCGAGTATTGAGTAGCATTTTCTCGCTTAATGGATATCAAATTTGATGATCCTTTTTCGCGTGGACTTTCCACTCTTTTATTTTCCTCTTTTCTTGCATCATCGGAGGTAATATGTATATAATCAGTCGACGATATTCTTTTTCCACGATGGTTTCTCTATATCTCTTCCCTTCTTTTGATTCCTAGCTCCATTCATTTATCAATATTATTATTATTTTTTAAATTCATTGAGGTTCTCATCAAACTAGTTAAAGGAATGGATGCAACGAAATTGATATTTTGACAATTTTCCTGTAGTGCTTATATGCGAATTCATTGTGAAGCATTTGAAGCACCTCGAATTAGTGATTGCTGCCCACCAATTCCTCTTCAAATAGGTCTTTGTATGCATTTCGAATAAAATATTTATAGTATTATAGATCGAGCCAATTTTTAATAATAGATTTGCAATTGCATCAATTGCAATAATAAATTATAAAAGCTTTTACTTTTTTAATATTTTAACATTTAAACTAATTTTTTTTTGGACAATAAATTCTTCGAAATGGTTTGAGCATAAATATACTTTCGGATTCAATCAGATTTAAGTACATTATTACAATAAGTGTCGAATGCTGCTTCTTATTAAGCCGACGCAAATCTCATATTTATATAGTAAAAACAAATGGTAAATAAACACTACACAAGATTGTCCAATTCAAACAAAACTGTGTATTCTATGGTAATGGATACCCAGCAGGCGGTTTACTATATTTGAAGGGTATCAAGTTAATACACTAGTCTACACAAGTTAATAAAAAAACTTACTCTCTTTGTTCCCATACATCTTCTGAGCTGCGTTTTGCTGCGTAGTATGCCAACTTCCGTCGCTCTCTCTCTTTCAACATTTCCTGCAAAAGTTTATTATTCAAAAGAGAAGAGTGAGAATATTTGACTATATAACGAATAAACACAGCCAAACCTTTTGAATTGCTGCAGGCTTGGTTTTCATTTTCAGGCAGAATTTAACCTCACTCCATTCTCTATCACAATTTCGCATCGTACCATAGCGATAATAATTCATTGCTTGTCTTCCCAAACCTCAAGAAAAGAGATAAATATTGTTAACGGTAAGAAGACATGGTATATAAATAGAACACATACTGTAACACATTAGGAACTCGTCCATAGCATGCCACAACTTACAGTCGTGTACCTCGTTATCCGCTTCATCTAAGATTTGGAAAGATTCGCCCGGAGAATTTGTCATTATTATTTCAATTCGAGATTTTAACAATAAGATCCACTTTCCAACCGAATTTTTCAATAAATTTCATCCATATGTGTGAGGTTTCCATTAATATTACTCAGCCACTAGAAAAATTGAAGATTTAGACTTCCTATTAAGCGTAATAGACCATACAAAATACCAGTATTTCAGCAAATAATCTATATACTTGACTAATAATTTTAGCGGCATCGTTATGGTGATTTTGGATATTAACATCTGAATTTATCGAGGGGAATTAGGTTGATTATCTAAATATTATTTGTGGTTTTCTTCTTGTTATTTATCATTTCTTTATATTATATTATGTTAGAAAAATCT